>NW_004949117.1:4250455-4270277 GCF_000317375.1 Microtus ochrogaster | reverse complement strand
CTGACTCAGCTTCTTTCTCCCAGCATCCTGTTCTGTTTTCCCCGCCTACTTAAGGGCTGGCCTATGAAATGGGCCTAGGCAGTTTCTTTATTAATAAGAAATCATTCCCACATCAATTTATTACTTATTTATTTTTACTGTAACTTCAAGGATTTTGCTCACTCAGTATTGGAGAAACTGCAGCACCTGAACACGGCTCCCTTCTCTCTTCAGTCTCCTGGACTAGGCGCTTCCTATGATAAGGTTCCAATAGACTTTCATCTTTTGAGATTTGAGTCAGACTCTCCTATATAATCGCTTCCCATTCGAGCTCTCTGACAAGATATCACTGCAGGTCACCCAATACTGGCATCCAACAATTGGAAGGAAGTCAGCAAGAATCTTCTGTTATCTCCATATTGCCCTGGGCACTGAAGGGAGATGGAAGTTTTGTCCCCTACTGCCAAAATATGCGATGTGCCTGCTTTCCCCAACACCAGTTTGCTGTCAGATCACAGCAGTTTGGTTGATTCTAAGAAAATGCATTGTTTTGGCTCTTTATTAATCTTTTATATTAATCTAGTGTTCACTTCTATAAAGTTAACAGGTATTTTCCAAGTTGGTGGTTATCATGAGCTAAGGCGTATCATTAAGTTCTATTAGGTAGTTGGGATTATGAGCATTTCACAGGCATCACGAGTTTAAGACGTTGAATTACAGGCCTTCAGAGAGTACCAGTGCTTTAGACAGGCAAACAGAAGTAAGCGCCCTTCCCAGACCTTCCCTACAAGGGGGGATAATACTCAGACTAGCATCATTCCTCATCATAAACGTCTCCCTTGACAACAAGCCTCAGCACTCTAGACTTTAGCTATAGCCTTTACTAACTGAGAGACGTTTAGGTGTTTTCTTCAGAACTGTTGAGGAAACAGACTAAAGCAAAGACATCTCTTGGTTCCTGACTGATCACTTATCCTCTTGACGGCATTCATAATGGGGCCTAGTTTCCTCATGTGTTATAATTGGGAAAATACTAGCTATTTCAAAGAGTTGTCATGATCCTAAACATGAAAACATTAAGCTTTGGCACCATCATGAAATTAGCATCATTGCATTATTTTATATGAACAAATACTAGAAGAAGAGGGTTGGGTGAAGAAGAGGCGTTGAGGCATGTGTTTGTGTGTATACGTGCGTGTGCATATACTTCTTATATGTATTAGATATTTCTAACTCTAACATTAGGTAGAATTTAAAACTGAGTTTTAAGTATGTAAACTTTTAAGTACTTAAACTAACCATCAAAATATTCTAAAATAAATTCTATGTTTTATGTAAATCTGTTTTTGTTTGTTGGTTTGCCTTTGTCTTTGAGACAGGGTTTCTCTGTGTATCCCTAGCTGTCCTGGAACTCTCTCTGTAGACCAGACTGGCCCAAAACTCTGGTGCCCACCCACCCCTACCTTTGCAATGCTAGGATTAGAGTACACAACCACACTAAATCTTATTATAATTAAAACGAAAGATATGAAAAGAGTAAAAATGTATTGATTGTTGTTTTTGCATAAGAAAATCTCCAGTATTCTGGAGCTTTCTGCCTGTGTACTCTCCTCTAGTTTCCCATTTGTAAACTCCAAAGCAGCAGGTGCCATTAGGATGAGAGATTGTGCTATAGGAGCCTGGTCACCCCTCAGTGTTTGCCAGAGATTGCTACCCTAATTCCCATGGATGCCAAAATCTGAGGAGAACTAAATTCTTCATAAAAGTGACATAGTATTTGCACAGGCCCATTGCACATCCTTTTTTATATTTTCAACTATCTACAGATGCTGCAATATATATATATATATAGTTCAATGAAACTGCCATATAAATGATTGGAATATTGTGTTTTGCAATGACAAGAAAAATGTTTGCATATAATTAATACTTCATATTTTTATATATTATCAATCAATGGTTGATCAAAGATTGAGAATCCAGGGATCTTAATTAATATCCTAAATGGTGACAAAAATATATTGCTATAAGAAAGAACGTAAATATCCATTAAAAATGTATTTTCTGAAATATCAAATATATATATGTATATATATATATACATATATATATTATACACATTTGTTTCAGCGAAGAACATGTTTAAATAGCTATCTCCATAGTCGCATTAGAAATAAAGGAACAATTAAATTTATTCTCACAATTCAAAAATTGAACTTTTGGTGTGTGTTTTTGGGATGGCTAAACCAAGATAATGTGTTTATATTTTTTATAGACAAGAGAACACTTAACATCTTCTCTTTTCAGAATATCCAAGTACATAGTATGTTGTTATTAACTAAAGTCACCATGATGTATAACGAACCTCTTGAAGGTATTGCTTTCGTTTAACTCAAATTTGCATTCTTTAATTTCTCCCACTATTGCTGACACAGCCCCTGGAAGGCCATTATTCTATTCATTATTCTATTTTACTTTTATCATTTTTTTTGCATTCTGTAAATATGTGAAATCATACCGCATTTGTCTTGCTGTTCCTAGATTACTTCCTGGCCATGATGTCCCCTGCACTGATGCGCAGTGAAGTTGTCACAAAAGATGGCATTTCCTTTTTTCTTTTTAAGTCTGAATATTATTACATTCTGTATTGTACAAGAGTTTCCATTTGCTATTTCAAAAGTGTGTTTTTATTTGTAAAGATATGATTCCCATTTAATAAAGATCGTATTAAAGGAATGGTCTGTTTATGTGTGGGGAAGATAGCTCAGTTGGCTATACCTTGAAAGCACAGCAAAGGGAGTTTGATCTCCAGACTCAGGTGTATGGAGGGGGTGGAGATGGCTTGGTGGCCTGTGCCTAAAAATCCAACCAAGGGGTAGGGAAATGGAGACAGGAACACACCAGGGACTTCCTAGTCAGCCAGCTTAGCATGATAGCAAGTCTATCATCCAGTGAGAAATGCTGTCTCAAAAACAGGGCCTGGTTTCTAAACAATTGCATCTGAAGTTGGCTTTCAGTCTCCACTCATGTACATATTTCCCTTCATCGTGAACACCCTTCACATGTAGAGACACTCACGAGAGTACACACACACACACACACAGACATAGGCGCGCACACCCACACACGTCAGAGGTAGACACACACACACACACACACAAAGAGACAGACAGAGACAGAGGGGCAACTGCTGAGATCTGTCTCAGTTCTTGGATTATGGTGTTATTTTGATGACTGATTTTTATCTCTTACTACTATTAAGGCTTTATTGCTTCAGATTATTATAAACTGATTTCTTTCACAGAAATCTCCTGGTCTTATGACCTCATCTAAAACCATTATTATCTTAAACACATAAATCCACCACAAGATAGATTCTCAATTTAAAATCTTTATTACAATAAAATAATTATAATACAAATAAACATATTTAATGAGTACCTACCATGTGTAAATCCCTGTATAGGTAATAGAAAATTTGTAATTTAATTACAATAGAGACAATGCAATAATTTTCCAGTCTCATGAAAATTCACGTTCTAACTTTATAATGTTGGCTAATCTTAAATGTTGTAGAATTTGTGTTCTTCTACTATCTCGTTCTGTCCATCATTAATTCTGTTTAATCTTCCTGGGAAAAGCTCGTAACTAGCTGGCATTTAGATATGTCCTTTGTATATTCAAAATAATCACTGTGAACATGTATCATCTTTGTGAACAATAAATTGAAGAACATAGACAGACAGAATTATCTGTCTTGTGTTGTCTTGTGTTGAGAGAACTAAAAACTGGGTCATGGGTATCAGAAACTGTGTGATGCATTCTTTCCAGAAAGATCCATTTTAGTTTTTATAGAGAAGAAAGAGCCACATCGTGGGGTCAGAGTAAGGCAGAGTCTCAACGGAGAAGGCATCTGAGTAGTGTTAAGTCTTCATTTGCTCGGCTAGAACCCCAACCTTATGCTGGAAAGCCAGGCAAGGCAAAAGGGAACAGAGGTAAATTCTTGAGGAAGAAGAAAAAGTCAGGAGAGCTGTAGACGTGATTTTCACATTTGTTTGCAGAATGGGATGAGGCAAAGGCTGAGTGTGAAGGCTCTCAGAAAGTCTGCACCCACACAGGAATGGAAGGAAGTTCCAAACTGTAACCACTAGGCACCAGTTTGGGGTCATCGTTTACCGAACAATGCCACGGCAGATTGGGAGTATGGGAATATAGACATGTGTTTTCCTGAAGTGAAATGCTGATTTTATAAATACAATTTAAAACCAAATGCATGTAGCTTGAACTGCATAGCTTTCAGACACTAAGAAAGTAAACATCTTACAACCCCATTTTACGAATACAAAAGAACCCCATGACTGCCTCTTATTTATACACTGCGAGGTTGGATAAACTCCTCTTATGAGGAAGTCTTGGAGCATATTGCTTTCATTAAAGAAAAATAATTTTGTATTATATGATAAGTTTTTATTTTAAGTTTGCGTTTCTTACCAGTAATGAATCTTTATATGAAATAGTTTGTGTAGAAATTCTTATGCTTTGGAATGATTAATGAGAAAATTCATTTTGCAAACTTAGGTTAGTTCTTTCCACCTTTACCTTCATCCCCCCACATCTGGACCTTGTTCCTTACTCTAGTTGATCTTTGTGCTTTCCATTATTGATCTTACATTGACGTTTGGCTTTAGTGACCTGGACACTAGTGCTGGCTGTCTGCGTCTTCTTGAATAGTTGTCCGACTGCTGGACATAGGCACTGAACGCGGCAGGCAAACTGTCTTGCTTTCTGCCCTTTAGTCTCCTGGTCTGTGCAATAGGCACACTAGTGCAGCAATCCTTCAGAAAGGGCTGCCCGCTCTGGAGCCCACTCGTGGCTGGATGCCAGGCAATTTCAAGAGAAATTTGCATCTCTGGCTCTGTGTATCAGTTTCCTATGGTCATTTGCACATTGACTGATATTTGGGTTTGTGTTCACTATTGTTTTGCTTTGTTTTATTTTATTTGTGACCAGCGTGGCTGGTCACAAAGTCATGATCCTCCTGCCTCAGCCTCTTGAGCACCATGTGCCCCATCACTTCTTGCTATGTTCATAGTTAATCAACTAAATTCCTTACTTTGCTTGCCATGTTGAACTATTTACCAATTATAACAAGCCTATTCTCCTATTTTATCTTTTCCACTTGCCAAAGGAATTCAACATGAAGGAAAAAGTTGAATAGCAATTGCTTGGTTGAAACACTTTTAACATTTTTGAAGAAGCAAGTGAAATTAGTAGTGCAGTCACCATGAATTGACTAGGAAGTGGAATTCAAGTTGATTTGCTAGACATCCCCCGAAGTGTACGGTGACTCAGTTGGAAGGCTATTGCTTTGTCCTATCAGATGTCTTATCTAACTGATGGAGTAAATACCATGGTCTTTCCATCTTGGAGCTAGTACATTTCGAATCTGCGACTTCAGCTACTCCATGACAGAAGAGAAGAGCCGTGAAAAGTACCAAGGGAGTGCGGTGACCCTTTTCACGGTTTTTTTGAGTGTAAACGTAGTCTAAGGGGTACATCCAGCTCCCAATGCAATAATAAATGTAGGGGCATTTTGTTTCATACAAATTTGTATGAGCCGGGTGGTGGTGGCGCATGCCTTTAATCCCAGCACTCGGGAGGCAGAGGCAGGCGGATCTCTATGAGTTTGAGACCAGCCTGGTCTACAAGAGCTAGTTCCAGGACAGGCTCCAAAACCACAGAGAAACCCTGTCTCGAAAAACCAAAAAAAAAAAAAAATTTGTATGAAAAGTTTTATGTTGTATGCTCAGTATTATCTACATGCTGTCATATCTGTGCATGCCCATCATATAATTCATAAATAAAAGTGGTTAAATGCACTTGTGTCTTCTTTCTGTGATATTTATGCAGAAACAGAAATTCCTTTGCTGCTGGTACAGGATTTATTGTTAATGAACCTCTGCTGGCTTTGAATGATCCTCTCTCTCTCTCTCTCTCTCTCTCTCTCTCTCTCTCTCTCTCTCTCTAACCCCTCTTTCAGGCCAGGCTCTCCCTACATATCCATGGCTGTCCTGGAACTCCCTACACAGTCCAAGTTGGCTTCAAACTCACAGAGATCCAGCTGCCTCTAGGTCCTGCGTGGTGAAATTAAAGGGATCTGCCACCACACACAAATGCTTTCTTCCCTTGAAGATTTTGAACTAATTTAGCACTAACCCTAGAATACGCACCTGCCTATAAATCAAAACCCAAGTTGCTAGGGCCTAATTTTACAGCTCGAATTTTTAAAACAGGATTTACAGGGGTTTTGTCTGTTGACAGCTCAGAGGATGCTGAGGATCCATTCTGGGGCTTCATGCATGTTAAGCACACAACATATTGTCAAGTTGCATTCCCAGCTCTGTGATGGTAGAAAACTTTATGGCATTTCTCCTGTAGATTCCACAGAGATTATTAGTACTGGGGTTCTTTCTCTTCTGGACACACAACTACAACTCCACTTCACGTCATCTTTCTTTAGATTTACCGACCTTAGCCTCCAGTTTCTGAAGCTATCTCTCTATTACCTTCACCGGTGTGGGAGCTGTTCTCCGTGATGATAGAAATCCACAGTGGAACAGAACTGCACGAACTTCCTATCACCTGCTAACTTTATAGCTTATGTTTTACAAAACGGACCGATTCCTTCCTTGTTATTGATCCAAACCAAGGGAAGTTTGTCATTCCTGTGGTCAGCAGCAGCACCGTTGACATGTTTGAGAGTCTCTGCACCATTTGGATTATAGTTTTCTGAGGCAATCTTCAGTAACTCAGAAAACTTTCCGTATGGCTTCCTCTTTTTCTAACGTTAGTACAAAATATCCTTTTAGTGAGAAAATTCATTTATTATTGACATATCTACAAGGAAAAACATCTGTTATGGTGTGACTATCACTGTCTAGGGTCTAAAAATCTTTATTTCCTTTAAAATACAATTTTACAGTGTATTTTTTATATTTAAGCAAATTAGAGAGATGGAACTATCATGTTATAGTAAGACAGATGGCAACACACTTAATATCAGGGAAGAAAGGCTGTTTTCCTTCATTTTTAAAAATATGGCTTCACTTCTCTTTGGCTCTTTGTATGTATGATTTATAAATTAGCAGTACTTTTATTAGAATTTTCTAGTAATGTGGTGTCGTATCCATTTTCAGATGCTGGCTCTGAAATATCTCTTGTCCAACTTCTCTATGTCCCCAGGTAGTTTGATCTTTGGAAAACTTGCCAAAAGTCTCTTCATATTTCTATTCTGTGTTCTTCTCAAGATGACTAATTGGTGTGGGAGGTCCTTCAATCTATGTCTTGCTTTCATTGGTTAATTAATAAAGAACTGGCTTGGCCTATAGCATGGGAGGAGAAAGGTGGAGTAAGGGAGTGCCATAGAGCAGCTGCCAGAGATAGATAGACGTGCTAAAACTTTGCTGGTAGGCCACAACCTCGTGGTGATGCACAGATTAATGGAGATAGGTTAAATTAAATATGTAAGAGTTAACCAATAAGAAGCTAGAGCTAATGGGCCGAACAGAGATTTAATTAATACAGCTTCTGTGTGATTATTTCGGGGCTAAGTGGCTGGGAACCAACAAGCAGCACCCTCCTCCATAACTCATGATTGAACAGTTTTTCCATGAAGACCTGTTCGAGTTCATTGCTGAAAGGCAGCTGACATCGTTGCAGAAGAGAACTATTTGACTATCTAACTGGATCAAACAGTAATGAGGTTAGGAGCAGGCATGAGTGTCCCCACAGCTCCATGTGTCCTCTCTCTGGACTTAGCCTCTTTTTCATGGCCCATCTCCAACCGGTTTCCCATCTCTATCAAAATTTTCCTAACATGTGAAAAACCTGATAAGACCCCTAGAGGTCAACACAAAGGATCAATCAATCAATCAGAGAACTTCATTTTCTCTGCATTAAGGATGACACGGACTAATTCAAATTGGGTAAATTTCTCCTTCCGGGGCCAGCTATTATATGGTGTTGGCTTCACTCTTAGCCACACCAAACCATGTAGCAGGCCACCTAAACACCACTTGTGACAAATTGATTTAAAGTACGTTACACAGTAGTACTTGGTTGTATAAAGAATAACTGTGCAAAAAAGATTAGGAAAAATGATGCTTGAATCGTACTATCAAAATTGAGAAAGAATACTGTGCAGGTTTATGGAGTAGTTATCTTTCTGTTTTTATTGACTCTTTGTTCTCCCAACTGGAAGTGGATCATGGAAGATTCACGTGCCTTGATTTTTCAGCATATGATTCCCATCTAGAATAAACTCTGTCCCACGCATTATTAGCTAAGTATTGTGCGGATACAATGGCTTACACAAAGCCCAAGTTTCTTAAACATGGCATAGTAGTTCAGGGCTATGGCATTATCATCTGTGTTGGGGGAAATCCATAGCTCTCTTGAGCAGACAAATGTCTCTTATGACTGTAATTGCCGCGCACCCTACCCCAGGGTCTACGCGCTGTGCGCTGGCACCCAGTTCACGAGCTTCGGGCAAGGGTGCTGGAGGTTAAAATACACAAACACACAGAGACACAGCGACACGGGTTATCCTTGAATTCCCCAAGAACGTCCCCTTTATTGTGTTCAGGGGCAGATTATAGAGAGATAGCCACGCCCCAGCCAAACCCACCAGAAACCACTCTCCTGCCATCAGGAACTCCTGAAGGTCTCATGCTCAGAGCAGCTGTAGGCACTCAGATCAGGGGATTACAAGAAATTCAGGATCTGGAGTCGCACTGCTCCCAACATGTAATAGTTATTTATCATCACACAACAAGTCTTTCAAAGCTTGATGGTGATCTTGCTCGCACCTCTGCCGTTTGTGTGAGAGTGTATGCTAGCATTTCGTTGCAACTGTGCTTGGCCTCATTTGAAGGTCAGAGAGTAAGGTTGTCTGAAGGCTTCCTCCTCGTCCGTGCCTCATTAGTTCATGCTACCTATTCGTTCACACTTTAGCTGGAATTTTGCTTGCCCTAGTGACATGTGGCCTCACAAGAGATTCTAGTCTTCCCCCACTCAGTGGCAAATGGGCTCCATTATTGAACTTCTGGACATGAAGAGTCAGACAGAAGCTGTGCTACCCTGGTCATTGGAATACGCATGCGGAGCGCTTCAGTGGTGGAGGGAAAGAATGTATTTAACGGCAATGGGAACTGAAGGAGAACTAGACCATGAAAGAGAGGCTGAACCCCACAGAGACAGCATGGGACTACAGGATCCACCATGCCTGCGGCTGACCTCATCCTCTCTTATTTCTTACTTCTTACTAGGTTCTGAGAGAGTGTGCGGGAAAGACTTGATATTGGATTCATTTATTTCCTTATTTCTTTTACAATTTTTCTTTTTTAGCGTACTCATGTATTGTATGTGCCACATGGCGTGGAGGTCAGAGGACAACTTTCAGAAGTCAGTTCTTTGTTTCTACCCTGTGGATCCCTGGGATTGGGCTCAGGTAGCCAACCTTGGCAACTAGTCCCCTTACCTGCTGAGCCGTATCACTTGCCCTGATACTGGAGCTGTGTCTGTAGCCAGTTTTAGACAATACCGTGTGCTACAGTGATGTACTTGCTAATGGCTTTGCTTTATCTGTGTGGTTTTTATCTTCTTTCGAAAACGATTCGTTCTCCTCCACTGCTAGTCTCTGTGCTGCAGTTTTAACTTTCACTAACAAATATGAAGCATATGTTTGCTATTGTCTGAGAGAAGAAGCATGCAAGTAAGAGGAAGACTAACTAGTTCCTTCAGAAACACCTAGTTTCTAAGCCTAAAGAATCAGTCATTAAATAAGGAATCCTCTCCAGGGAACCCATCATCAGAAAGAAGGTTTTCTAATATTTTAGCCATATTAAATAATCATTTGCATTTATGTACTTAAAGTACCTGTGCATTGGCATATAAGACCCTGAATAAAATGACATACTTGGAGTGTCTTCGTCATAATTTCCTTGCTGTTGACCCCGCCCTTCAGCAATCCGCTGTCTACGACAAAGGAGTTACATCCCTACTCCAGTCATCTTCAAGGTGAGTTCTCCTAAAAGGTATGTTGTTGTTGCTGTTTCTTATTACATGACCACAGTCAGTTCAGTCTAAAAAGGAACTCTAAGTATTTACCTGAGTAAGACAGCACGTACCTACATTTCTTCCTGCCATCATGTCTGTTTGCTCATTAACATAAAGTCTGAATAACGAACGGTTCAGGGTTCCCTGGCCACTCCTTACCTAGAACTGTGGAGGACTAACACCAGTTATTTTGACTCAGAATAACCGATTATTACTATGTATCAGTTACCATGACCGATCTCAAGGGAAAGGAGCACGCTGGTAATTGCAGAAGTATGCTCATCAGATATTTCAGCAGACACCCGAGTTTTAGTAGATATTGCGGGAAGCTGCTTTTGGAGACACATTTGTTTCAGCGGGTGGCACTACACCTTGTTTTCTAGGTCTTGTGGAGCTCTCCCTTGGCAGCTCCTTCCTTTGGTTTCTTTTCTTTGATGGCTTTGTATTGTTTGAAGCTTGATTATTTATTTATGGGGCTAACACCCCCCAATCAGTCTAGTTCTATGAAATTCTATGCACTCTTCTGAACTCCATGTGTTCCAGGCATGTATACAGTGCACGTTCACACAGGCAAAACACTCACACATGGAAAATAAAATGAATGAATCCAAAAATATTTATTTTTTTAAGTTTTTATACAGGTATATCTTACTCATTAGACATATTTTCTCCATGCCTCCATGACTTCTCTTTCCTCATCAGCCCCCTCCCATTAGTCCCCCTTGTTCCCCTAGACAGCTTCACTTCTACATTAATTTACATATATGTATGGATATGTGTAATGTACATTGTATTTGTATATATAATAGGTATAATGATTTGTTGTATCTAAGTTTTTTCCTTCTTCAAGTTCATGATGGACGTTGCAAGAAGGTTCTGAAAATGCCTTTAGCTTAGGAAATTATTTTGTTGTTTGTATTCAGGGTCTTATGTTTCAATGTGCAAGGTGCTTTTAATAACTAAATGTAAATGACTATTTATTATGGCAAAAATATTAGAATCCTTCTTTCTAATCATGGAATCACTGGAGAGGATTCCTTATTTAATGGCTTACTCTTTAAGGTTAGAGACTGGATATACTTTAGCTTTCTGAAGTGAAGTAGAACTTAAGGTATTTATGGATAATTTGAAAGAATTATCAGGGTGATTGCCAGGCTGGTAGATGCATCTTCATCATCATCGCAGTTATCATCCTTATTTAATTGCTGAGAATCAAACTTTTTGAGCATGCTCTTTGAGCACTCTACCACTGATAGGCATCTTGTCCCTCCGTCCACTGCTTTAAAGATGAGGTGTGTAGGACTGTTCACCCTCACTACCCAGGCAGCCCAGCCAGAGGCTATGGCCACTCCTTTTTTCTCTTCCTTCCCTAGCAGGACCCAGTCAGTGCCATTCCCCAGACACTGTAGGTAAGGATGCTGCAGCTTCTGTTCCTGAAGAATGATTGTTCAGGAAATCATCTACATCCTTCTTCCTAAACCTCAAGCCAGCACAATGTACAAAATATTACCTGAAAGAAATCTCTTTTTGTAAAACATTATGTTTATTTTTTTTTAAAAAAGGCATAACAACCACAACACAACAAACATGCCAACAGAGAAGACGCAGCCTGAGTACAGCCTTCTAAGGCTAGGGGTTTGTGAATTCCAATTCGTGTGTGCCTTTTAAAGCAGGGAGAACACAAACGTGCTCTTTGCGATAAAAGGATTCATTACAAATCAGAGTGTGCCAGAAATGAGAGGGAGAGAGAGAGAGAGAGAGAGAGAGAGAGAGAGAGAGAGAGAGAGAGAGGACTTATAATTGGGCTAATTCACAAAATGAGGTTGTTCTCAGTAGCTTGGGAGAAAGCTAAAGGATAGGGTGGTTGTTCTACGTCCTTTTTAGCAGTCTACAGGTACCCCACTGAGTTAAATGAATAGATAAGCACCTTAGAAGACACAAAGTCTTTTTTCTACTTCCCATATAGATTTGATCTATGTAAGTCTCTCTTAGTGTCCTCATTGTCGTCTAAGTTCTCTGAGATTGTGGTTTGTAGGCTAGTTTTCTTTGCTATATGTTTAAAAACCACTTATGAGTGAGTACATGTGATAATTGTCTTTCTGTGTCTGGGTTACATCACTCAAAATAATATTTTCTAGCTCCATTCATTTTCCTGCATAATTCAAGATGTCATTATCTTTTTCTGCTGTGTAGTACTCCATTGTGTAAATGTATCACGTTTTCCTTATCCATTCTTCAGTCGAGGGGCAGTTAGGTTGTTTCCAGGTTCTGGCTATGACAAACAATGCTGCTATGAAGATAGTTGAGCACACGTCCTTGTGGCATGATTGAGCATCCTTTGGATATATGCCCAAAAGTGGTATTACTGGTCTTGAGGAACGTTGCACCCTAATTTTCTGAGAAATTGCCACACTGACATCCAAAGGTCAGTGTGTACTAGATTGAATTCCCACCAGCAATGCAGAAGTGTTCCTTTTACCCCACTACCTCTCCGACATAAGTTGTCATCAGTGTTTTTGATCTTGGCAATTCTCACAGGTATAAGATTGAAACTCAGAGCTGTTTTGATTTGCATTTCTCTGATGACTAAGGATGTTGAACATTTGCTTAAGTGTCTTTCAGCCATTTTATATTCCTCTGTTGAAAGTTCTCTGTTTCGGTCTGTATTTCATTTTTTTATTGGATTATGTGATCTTTTGGTGTCCAATTTCATGAGTTCTTTGTATATTTTGGAGATCAGACCTCTGTCTGATGTGGGGTTAGTGAAGATCCTTTTTTCAGAGGACATGGGTTGAAGACGAGGCAAATGCTTAGACACTCAGTGTGTGAAGACGCCAACAGAACCGGCTCCAAAGGTATTGTATTGTCTCAAACTGAGAGCCCTTCATAGAAACAGATAATCCAACTAAATATAAACCCAAAATAGAGTTCTTAGAAAAAACTAAACTGTCAAGAGAAATGGCAATATTATGTTATTCTGTTCTGAATAAAAATATTAGATGTTGTCATTATCGCAATGCAAATAATCTAATCATTAAAATCTGCTATTTCTTGGAAGAACTTTTTGAAACACAAGTATTTCTGATCATAAATTTGTGGAAGGCAAATCCCGTTTTATGTTTTTCACCTCTAATAGAGTAAGGAAAGATCAAACACAAGGAAGGGCGTCATGATTTTCAAAGTAAGGTCATTAGTGAAAAGTCAAGTTAGGGGTCAGTGGGGAGAAAAATCACATGACAAGTATGACTAATAATTTGCAATGTTGCATTTGAACCGAAATCACACTTCTTACACATTTATTGACAGGGCATTATTATCAGGCAAGGAAAAAGTTGTTGATCAATTCTGTTTTCATGTTTTACACACTGTATTTTATCACTTCTCTTCTTCCCTTCCCTTCATCCTCCCTCTTTCTCCGTCCTCCCTCTTTCCTTTTCCCTTTCCATTTTATTCATCCTTCTTTAGTACTTAAGTTGTCCTCTGTTAACAGACGTCAAATCAAGCACTACCTCCCTGCCATAATAGACTCTTATGCCTCAGGAACCATCAGCCAAAATAAACTCGTCTGTAGGTTTGCTTTCAGTCCTAATGTTTTATCACAGCCACAAAAGTGGCTGCATCGTTGGTGTCAGAGGCGGGTTGTGTCTGTGAAAAATCTACTTTTGCTATTCTGGGAGTGTGGAAGAGTTTGGAAGTTTGGACTAGAAAGGCAGTTGAATGGAAATCTTAATGGACCACTCTAAAAGGGGTCTGGAAGACCCTAGTGCTGATGAGGGTAGAGCTCAGGATCTAGATGCTTCAGAGGTTAGCACAGACTGGATAAACAACTAGGCTAGAGACCATTGATGCAATATTTTTGGCAAGGAACTTTTCTACCTAAGAACATCCTTGAATTAAACTGAACTAAATTAAAATACAATGGGATAATTTCTTTGGCAGAAGAGACTGCAAGACAGTTTAATATTGAGCCTGTGATACTGCTTCCTCTTATGCAGGTTCACAGTGAAAAGGAGCAAGTAGGGCAGGAAGATATGCAGATATAAAGTTTGAAAAGGAAAAGAATAGTATAAAACTTAACATTATAACTAAGACATGCGCTTAAAGAGAAGATGAAAAAGTTAAGAAGATTAGTAACTTTAATGCCGCTTCTTCTTCATTGGAACGTTGGAAAGGGTGCCCTGGAGACAGGATCCTACCCAGATATGCTTCCAACTTGTGAAAGGAGAGAACTTCAGGGGTTTCCTGCTCCTAGAAAGCAGTTGCTTCAACAAACAAAAGCGCCTGCTAATATGATTCAGGAGCTTGGGGGGAGGATGGAGGACGTGGTCTCAAGTTGTCAGCATTATGTCCACGGTGTCGGCTTCAGAGGCTTCAAAGAGTGAGGGGTCTGTGGGTTGTTCCTCCATGATTTCAGGGAGTCACCACTGCCAGGCAAAGGGAGGCAGGGGGAGCCCCTGCTGGGCCTTTGCATGAAACTGTTAAGGTAAAACTGGCATTGCAGTAGGGAGCCCAAGAGTTTGAAGATTCCAGAGTCATGAGACATCTGCAAGAAGAACTGCATTCCCGGAGAAGGAACAGCTCGAGAGAGAGATGCATGCTGCAGGCAGGAAAGGTGGTAGGTGGGGCTCTTTAAGCCTCCTGAAACCACAGTGGCAGTCACCAAATATGGATCTGAACAATTTGGTATTTGCCTGTTGGATTTTGGTTTTGCTTTGGCCCAGTACATCCTAATTCTGTTTCCATTTTCCCCATTTGGAAAGGAAATGTATAGTCCCTGCCAATGTGTCTTGGAAGCATGTAATTTGCTGTTTGATTTTATAGGAGGTGACAGTTAAGGAATTGTCTTGAGTCTCAAAGGACATTTTTGTCTTTGGACTATTGAATAGTGTTGGGACTGTTGAAATCTATGGGAGATTTTGAAGTAGAACTAAATGTATTATTTGGCATTTAATTAAAGCTATGAGCCTGTGGGGTCATAGAGAGGCCTGTGGTGGTTTGAGCAATATCACCATAGACTCAGGAATTTGAATTCTTTTTCTCCATGTAGTGGTGCTGTATTGGGGTGTGGAGCCTTGGTGGGGAAGTGTATCACTGAAAACAGGCTCTGAGACTGTACAGCCTTAGCCTGCTTCCAGTTCCTACCATCTTTGTTTTCTGTGTGTGGTTAAAAATGGGAGCTTCAACTTTGTGTTCCACTGCCATATCTTCCAGTGAGGACTGTTGCTCAGAACCTTAAACGAAAACAATTTCTTTCTTTCCTACATTGCCTGTTGATACAGAATTTTATCATTCCAAAAGAAAAGCAATTATACATTATCAAAAGCTAAAAATTATTTAAGAATGAATATTAAATTAGAAGAATATACTTATTAATTTAAATTTTTTTAACCCAGATCAAGATTGACCCAATTTCAAAAAAAAAATACAGTTGGGCAGTGGTGGTGTACCCCTTTATTCACAGCCCTTGGGAGGCAGAGGCAGGCAGGTATCTGTGCCTTCGAAGCCAGCCTGGTTTACAAGAGCAAGTTCCAGGACAGACAGGCTTCAAAGCTACAGAGAAACCCTGTCTCTAAAAACCAAAACCAAAACAAACAAACAAAAAAAACAAACAACAACAAAAGAAATAAAAAGATGCTTGTAGGATTTATGTTATTTCATTTCCTTGATTTGAAAGACTTTTGCATTACCAAATATGACTGACAAGTATAAACATTTTAAGTATCATCGATAGTCATTGTATTGATTTACAAATGGAATTGTTATTCGATGCATGTAACATATGTAAAAATAAAAAGTTATGAAAGTAATTTTAATAAATTATCTCTTGATAGTTTTGTTTTTAACATTCAAGGAGGTGATCAGATTTCATGAGGGTTGTATATTAATTTTGAAATCATTTTTCTTCCTCAAAGTTTTCTAGGGTTGAAATGCAATGTGAACGTTAACACCCGTACCAGAAATTTGACTCATATTAGAGGATTTAAGGAACTAATAACATTTGCCTTTTTTCCAAAACCAAGAAAGCCAGGGACCCAATTTAGTAGTAATGAAAGAGACCAAAGCTCAGGACAAGATTTCTTATTGTAATTTTTACAATCCCGATTTTTCCAGAAGATTAATATGTTGCTGTCTGTACAGGAATTTAGCATGAATGTGAAGTTAGGTTTTTCCCCGATGACCATAAAAAAAATTTAAGAAAAAAAGGGAGCAAGCCCTAGGATAGCCAAGCCCAGTGTGAATACAACATCTTCAATCACTTATCTGCAGACACAGTGATCAAGCCTTGTTTTACTGTTGGCTTACAGAACTTCACCACAGCCTGGGAGTTCAGGAACAGAGATCTGTAGATACCAAGCTCTTTAATTTTAAATGAAAATGTGCCATTCCACCTTACTCAATTCGCTTGTGTCCTCAGCTCTGTTTCTTCCGAGGTCTTGCAATTAGCCTGCGACAGCCTGGTGGTATGCAGAATTGTGTTTAGACTACAGGATGGAAGTGGGAAGGGATGGACTTAAAATGGTGACACCCACTAACATGAAAGACTGCCGTCTTTCAAGTTCCCCTCCAAAGAGTTTATGGGAAGGCGGCCATTGAATCTTGAAGGCAAATGGGAAAGTTTCTACAGCAAGAACAAGGACTAATGGATAGGAAAAAATGGGGACAAC
This sequence comes from Microtus ochrogaster, assembly GCF_000317375.1. NCBI lineage: Eukaryota > Metazoa > Chordata > Mammalia > Rodentia > Cricetidae > Microtus > Microtus ochrogaster. The sequence goes on along the minus strand of NW_004949117.1, from coordinate 4,253,517 downwards.
TCAATCACAGATTGGGAGTGTCTCACAGGGACACCGACCAACACTATCAGAAAGTGAAGTCTAGGAAGATATAGAGCCTTTTATTCCCTTTGGGATCTCTTTGTTTGGAGGCATTGTTTACTGATGAAGCATGCTCTGTGCAGTAGTTCATGGTTTTGAGAACCGGGTATATTTAAAGAGTGTCTTTATAGCCTTCAGAAAGGAATGAGTAAAAGGCTTCAAAATTGAACTACCATGTTGCAGTTTTATCTGTCTGAAAGGTGCAGGAGAAATTTATGTGTATTGATTTTCTACTTCTTTACCCTCTGTTGGGGTGCTAGTTAAAGTGAGGAGCACCCCCAAGGACTGGGACAGGGGTCCTGTCGAGTGGCTTACCCAGATGGATGCTGTGGAACTGCTCTTCTTCCTCCTTACTGAGGACATATGTTAAGTGGGGGTGGTCAGTATAAAAAGTCAGGTTTTAATCCTACATTTTAAGATTAGGTGCTCATACATAGCAGTGCTTCTGAGATCTCCCTGCATTTCTGAAATAATAAAGAACACATCTATTGGCCACTCGGGACAGACACTTCCTTCACAAGGACTTTTAAAAAAAGGGGTACGTTGTTTTATTTCTCAATACCTTTGATCATCTAGACACCGTTCTAGGAAGCCAGATGGCCGTGCTACAGATTTGTTACACATCTATGATCAACTGTGCAGTTAATGTTTTTGTGAGTGTACCCCACTGCCTGTCTTATTAAGTTTAATAATTCATTGACCATTGAGAATATAACATATTTTGAACATGACAAACCTATTATCACCAATAAATATATAAACTATACATCATATAACTGGGTAGTATAATATAATAGTTTATTTTATATCATGTGAATTTTTGTCAACAGGAAGTCCCGCTGATGAAAAAAATAGCATAATATTAATTACTGGCACCATCTGTGGAAACAATAGGAAAACCAATATTTTAATACAATGACTTCATGCATGTCAGTTATCTTAAACATTAAATGCTGCAGTTTTGTTGATGCCGTTTACCTGCCTATTAATTTAAATAACAGTTGTACTTACAGAGGTTAAAACTATGAATAAATGAATTAAAATTAAATATAATGAAATATTTAAATAGGTCTAACATGAATCTGCTTCATTCTCTGAGAACGTATCCTGTATGCATGCATGGATATACAAATTACTGCGCCATCTGCTAGGTTTTTTACAGGTTGAGTAAGAATTTTCTTTACACATGAAAGACATATTGTAGATTCTTTGAGGCAAAAAAGATTATGCAGTTGAAAAAGGTTGAGACAAATGGTCTAACTAATGCCTGCCAATGGTCAGACTCTGAGTCTCTTCAAAGACAGGGGCAGGGATCATCACAGGAAAGATAATGTTCTATTTAAATTTTGGGCTCCCAAGCTAACAATTTGCTAATTATGACAATGGAAGCTAGTGCCGGCACCAAAGGACCACACCTTTCACCCGTCCCTTGAAGCCACTATAACCTGACACCTGGTATGTTCTTTTTATAAGCAACATCTCCAATAAATATTTATTGGGCAAGTTAAAAAAAAGAAAAGTCTTTTATGGAGAAGAGACGGGTGAAAACACAGGCTTTTTCACTGTCAGTATTGCTCAAGGTTTTTTGGGGGGAACAGCCTTCTTAGTACACCGCACTGTCCACGTTCTCTTTCTGAATTCAGAGAATTCAGGGAATTTTAGGTGTGCTTGACAGCTCTTTCTGCTAGATAAAGATATGTGTAGACATTGGAATTTGCATTTTGGGATCCTTTACAAAAAACAACGAATCTATCCTCCTTCGTGGATAGTACCAATTGACCATTATATTTTAAAAATAAGATTTGCTGCAGCTTGGAAGAAGCTCACAGCTGTACCTCCCTACAAGTTCTAGGACAATAAAGTTCTCTCTGCTGGGGAGAGCTAATTTTGAGATGTGTGTGTGTGTGTGTGTGTGTGTGTGTGTGTGTGTGTGTGTGTGTGTGTGAGTATGAGTGTGTGGGTGTGTTTAAGAGAATTTGGCCTTTATTTAAAATGCCTATCTTTGTTTAAAAATCATATTTATAATGAACATTTACAATCAGCTTTACGGGTGACTTCAGAATACAGGGTAGTATTTGGCACTAGCTGATCACTTGGTTTGTGAACTTCAGAGTTATGTGACCTTGGCCATAGTTTTCAAATTACTCAACTTCTCTTTGTAAGGTATAGCCTACCCTTACAAGATGTCAATGGTGTTATTGCTTACCTCTTACCAATTGTTAAGACAGCATAGGACATGGACTATATGAGTATAGTATAGAATATGATAATAGCATTATCATAAATTGTTACATATCACTCACACATCCAGAGAAAGAAAGGAGAGACGTTTGGGAGAATGTTAGTCTTTAGGAAGCGCATAGGGAGGCAACTAGAGAGCAAACACAAATGGAAATACAAATGATGGCCTCCTCAGTGTCTTTAGTCATGCGGCAAAGTAAATTTAGCCAGCAAGGAAGATTTTTTTTCTTCAAGCTATAATATATGCCATGGCCCAAAGTATGGGGCAGGACGCACTCTGTCACAGTGAGAAGGAAGGCATAAAGGAGCATGTTATTTGGTGAGAAATTCAAATTGTAAATGCAATCGTTTTTTTGAACGAGAAGTTTTACTTTTGAAAGTCTAGCCCAAGGTGATGTTTAGCCATATGGTAATGAGACTATAGGTATTTCCGTTATGGTCTCCACCCCCTCAAAAACAGATGGGGGAAAATATGCTAATAAAAAGTAATAAATACACAGTAGAGTTAAAATAAAAAACAAGGACAAGCACATGAAGTTAACAAATTGTGTTTCTATAAATAAGGACAAAATTAAAACTCCAGTCTGGGAACTGAAAAACAATAAATGTGGGTTCTGACCTAAAACAGAATAGTTAACCTGTGGTTAAATGATGCAAAAAGATGAAGGAAGGTTCTCAGAAGCTAAGGACAATGGCACGGGGTTTTGATCCTACGTAATGTGCTGGCTTTGCGGGAGCCTAGCCAGTTTGGATGTTCACCT
>NW_004949117.1:4233616-4250355 GCF_000317375.1 Microtus ochrogaster | reverse complement strand
GGGGGAGGGGGAGAAGGGTGGGAGGAGGGGGAAGGGTGGGAGGAGGGGGAGGGAAATGGGAGGCTGGGAGGAGGTGGAAACTTGTTTTTTTTTTCCTTTTCTCAAAAAAAAAAAAGTTAAAAAAAAATAAAACTCCCACACTGACCCCAAAAAGACTCCCCAGGAAAAATATTTTATTATCATTTTCTAGTCTTCCTGACAAGCTGTAAGCAAACAGAACGTCTGTTGCTAGGATGCAGAGGTGAAAGCTCTTAGTCATTGGAATTTAGTAACCGGAGGAGCCTTAGAAAGCTTAAAATATGTCTTCAAGTTTAAATCCTGCCTATGCAATAAATACGCCACTTATTAAATTGATACAAACTATGCCTCTTATTTGGAATGAACATAATAAGTAAAACTGAGAGTTTGGTTCTTTTTTTTTTTTCAACTTTAAAAGGTAACTTTATTCACACACAAAAAACACATAACAGAAAGATAGAGGCTGTCACCATGAAAAGTAGGAACAACTCCACTGATGGCATTTCCCAAGCCACCTTGGGAGGCAGACAATGGCTTTCTCACACAGTGAGCATGCTTGACGCCCCCTAGTGCTTCCTGGTGACACCATCACCTTCAGTCAATCCTAATGTTTGACCTTGACCTTCCTTCTATCTGGTCTCCTCGTGAATATAAACATTCTTGGTATTCACTCTTTTCCCACGTTCGCAGTAATTCAAATCTCAATTTTAGGTTTAGTCATAATTTGCAAGTTCTGTCTTTGTATAGAAGAAAGTTCTTTGGAAAAGGGGGCTTGGAATTTTTTTTTTTTTTTACTCTAAAATTCTTGGAACCCTGTGGTTCCAGATTAAGGGGAGTCAACAACAGGAAGGCATATTAGAAGAAGCAACAAAGAACAGAGGTAATTAAACAATTCAAAAGAGATTATTATGTTTGAATATGTTGTAAATGATTTAAGAAATAAACAAGAATAGAAATCCTAAGAAAATGATAAGATACTGTAAAAATATTAAACTGCCTAAGTTGCAAAAAGATGAGGGCAAATATCTAGAAGTTATATATATTTTATTTTGAAACAGAAATTTTACTTTTGCAAACCTATAGTAAGGTAGATTTATATATTTAAATGTGTGTGTGTGTGTGTGTGTGTGTGTGTGTGTGTGTGTGTGTGTGTAATTTCTAATTGAAGTAGAAACCTCAGTGGTATGCTTGAATAATGGCTAGCAATAGTTAAAGAGAGATTATCCCACAGTTTGGGTTCTGATCCTGAAAAGTCAGTTGAGTTCTCTCTTTCTAATTATTAGTCTTACACATGTCTTTATTGTTTTTAGCATTAGAAAGCTAAGAACCAGCGTGGGAATAACAGTTTCAGAGCACCGAGGGAACCCCCTAATGGTGTAGCAGGTAGGAAGCCAGGCTCTAGTAATGCTTCGGCAGGAAGACTGTAACACTGGTGACTAAATATCGTCTTTCTCTGGAGCATGAACAGTAAAAGTGCTTCCCACAATTTCTCTGTTGTTACCTTTATAAACACGTTTAAGTGAGACGCTGTAGACAATGCATTATGCAGGCAGTCCAGAAAGAGAAATGAAAATTAATTGATAGAATTTATAGCTCGTAGAAAAACTCTCCTGCTATTGTATAAAATTTCTACATATGAAAACATCCATATTTGAGTTTAAAAGAATTCAATAGCATTTATTTAAATAAAATTATTTAAAATTTTGAAACGTTTTTATTTCCCCAATTAGCTAAGAGCCCTGTTGGGATTTTGTCAAAAAAAAAAAAGTATATCCTCTATATCCTGTCTTTATGTCTTATAGTTTGACTGTTTCCCTATCACCATATGTTGGAGAGTATCCTTGATTATTGAAAATGCACCCTCTTAAAAGTCACTTGATTATATATATTATATATGTATATATATATATATGATATATTCTTCTCTCATACATTACCATTGCATTCTGAGCACAAATTCCTCTCCCTCCACTCCTCCCAGTTTCCTCCTCTAACCTCCCATCTCCCCCAGATCCATTGCTCCTTTGTTCCTCTTCAGAATAAGGCAGGCCTCCTCAGAACATCAAAGGAACAGGGTCCAACAAGACACAACAAGACTAGGCACAAACCCTCACATCAAGGCTGCATAAGGCAGCCCAGTAGGAGGAAAAGGATGCCAAGAGCAAGCAAAAGAGTCAGACGCCCCACCCCAGTCCCACTGTTAGGAGTCCCACAAGAGCACCAAGCTACATGACTGAAACATGCATGCAGGGAACCTAGCACCCATACAGGCTTCATGATTGTCACTTCAGTCTCTGTGAGCCCCTATGAGCCCTGCTTAGTTGATTCTGTGGGAACACTTGTGGTGTTCTTGACCCCTCTGGCTCCTACAATCCTTCCTCCCTCTGTGAGGTTCGACAAGCAGGTTATGTGCTGGAGAGGTGGCTCAGCCATTAAAGGCAAGGCTCACAACCAAAATATAAAATTGGCTTGATCATAGGTGGGTATGCTGACTCCTCCCCTTCTTGTTGAATTCCACTGTGTTGTACATCTGGAAGGGAATGGGACCCTGGGTAACATTTACAGGCATTGTAATGTGTTCTTTTGGAAGTTAATGCATTTACTTGACTTATCATAGCCCGTACTTTATATTTGATTAAGATATTAGCTGTTAAAATGGGGAAAGGACCAAAGGTAAAAAAAAATGAATAAATTGAATTTGATTACTTGTATTCAAAGAATTTCTATTAAAAGAAGTTTTGAGATTTGATCTATAAAAATCTAATATTATGTCACTTTGAAGAGGATGCAATTGTACAGGGCACATCTGTAATACAATGGGGGAAATGTAAGTACAAAGAGAGAAAGAAGTCTATATTAGAAAATAACAGAGAGACAGACATCCTGAAGTACTAAGAGCAGTCACACTGTGCCTTATAGACTTCTGGTATCCATGGGAACAGGAAGAAGACTGCTGGAAACAGGAAGCTCCAAAGGAAATCGGGAATTAGGAAGTGCTGCAGCCCACAAGAGGCACAGCCCAGACCATGTGTTGTCTCAGCTGCCACAGCTGTGTCTGTAGGATTTCCACCCTCGTGATGCCTTAACTTCTTGTCTCGTTCACTTTTAGTTCAGAGTCCTAGGAGCATGCATCTGGTTGGGGTTGCCTCAGGTCAACTCAGAACTATATGGGACTCAGGGATGGGGGCTTAGATTTTGTGTTGGAATTAAGTGCCATAAAATTTTCTGATCAATAAAAAAGCAGTAATATGGAAAAAGATTTACAAAAAATAAATTGAGGAGGCTTTATAAAGAATAATGTAGATGAGGTTAAAATATGTCTGAAAAGACACAAGAAATTAGGGGTAATTGCCAGCATGGAAGGGCTAGGATAGATTAGAGAAGGATTAAAATATTCTATACACTTATGTACATTTTTGCTTATTTTATAGAGGTACCACAGTCATATATGGCTCGTATATATTTTTAAAGTAAGTCTTGAAATGATATTTAAAAGAGAACATTTGCCTTTAAGAGAGAGAGTCATATACCCAAAGCACTTTTATGCTTTCATGGGAATAATTGATGAAAACCTTGCTTCAGCAAAATTCAAGCAAGAAAAAAAAAATCTCCCTGGGACTGTAGAGATTTCACCGTTGGCTAATCTACTTTTTTCCCCCCTTGAAATGAGTTGGCTTCATCTACCTTTAGAAGTTCCTTCTCTTGAAAACTCTGGATGATTTTTTCCCCTCTGAAGCCTGACAGATACTTTGTAGTCAAATAAATTGTCAGAAAAAAAAGTGCTTCGTCTAAAGATTTCACTGTAGCAAAAACGTGGCCAGTGCTTTCCCTGAGTTGCTCACCATTTGGGATTATATATGAAACCCCTGAAAAATAGGAGCTGCATTGCATCATTTTTAATTAAGCATTTAGGAAAATATAGTTTTTTTATGAAGAGAGAAGGAGGGGGCAGGAGAGGAGGTAAGAGACAGACAGACAGAGAGACACAGAAAGAATATAGCAAAGGCAGGCAGGATCAACCTAAGTTTTGTAATGCTACCACAGTTATCTTTATTCCGACGAAAATGTCCCGAGGCCTAAAAGTGATGAGAATTCTAACATTTATTTATCTAACTGTGACTGAAATTGTCTGCTACGAATCCCAGCTGGGTCACATTTAGGGGTCCAGTCTTCCATACATACATACCCATGCTCTATCATCTGAGTCATTCATTCCCTCCATTATTCATTCATTCAGTTAGTATACCTTTATTAAATAACTCTTCTTGGGTCATTTTCATGCTGGACAACGATGGCTTAATGTGAGCCATCCACAAAACAGGAAAAGAGCATCCAGATAACCAGGAAGTTTGTATAACACAGTGCAATCTGTGCTGGCATGTCCAGAATCCTTTGGGAGCTCTGAAACGGACGGTGGCTACTGGCTTGGAGAGTTAGTGGAGCAGGGTCTTGGGAGATGCGGGATAGCTCCGCATTGCTCAAACGAATTCTTGCGATAACGTAGAAAGACAGAAACTCTGCCATGGCTCCCAGTTTTTGGTGTTTCCGGACTGTGATTAGTCGGTTGGTCTTATTGCTATTTAGGTCTCGGATGAGGCAACATGTCGTAGCTGAGGAATGTGGTGGAGAAAGCAGTGTGGCTCATGAGTAGCAAGAGAACGAAAGACCTTTCACGAGGCCCCACCTCTTAAAGTTCCACCACTTGCTTTAAACTGCGCCAAACACTTACAAAAGATCAAACACTTACAACTTGAGTGTCAATAGGAGACGCTGAATTCAAGAACTAAAACATGAACAAAATCAAATGGTTGGAAGGAAGAATACTTTGAGCTGATGGGGAGGGTTCTTAGGGATTTTCAGGTATCAAAGCAGAGGGTGTTAGAAATATCATTGTTTTTCAAAGGTGAAAAATGTCTTCTTGCCTCTGTGTGATTCTGATAATAAGGCATCAGCCCCGTGGTGTCCACAGCTCTGATATCTCTGACACAGAGTGCAGAACCTGGAAATGGACCCTGGGTCTGTTCCTGTGAGTCACACTTGTTGGTCAAGATTCTGGCATGTGACCCACACCAAACTTAAGCAAAGTTTCTTTTGTGAATTCCAGGAGAAAGATGTTCACTTTTCTGCACACTTTTCTGCAATCCCTTAAACCTGAGAGCGTTCTGAGGTTGGTGCTCTGGGCAACCTCTTGCTACCGTGTGACGCTGGGAACTGAAGCCAACATGACAGACGGCAGAGTAAAGAGATGGAGAGAAACCAAGTCCTAATTATATTTTCTGGGCCTTGAATCCAGTCTTATCATTTTATGAGAGCCAATAAATTCCCTTTTTTTGTCCAAATGCATTTCATTGTATTTTCTTTCAATTGTGACCAAAAGTCCATCTGATTGATGCCATCTTCAAAGAGACTGAGGTGGAGCAGGGAAGGGGAAATGCAGACATTTAATAAGTAACTATCTTTCCCCAACTTATGAAAGCTAAGTACTGTCATTCTTTGTGTTTCGTTTTAAGTAAAGGTCAAAATAAGACAGGGACACAAACGGAGAAGCCCGCATGCGCTCAAAGGTCAGCCCAATTTCAACTCCTACTCATTTCTGTCAGGCTGCACTTTCAGTCTGAAGTTGAAAGGAGGCCAGCAATCCCGGAATTCTGTCAGGGAACCCCAGTGTTTTGTGAAATGCTAAAAATTTGCTTTCTGTTTTATAAACTCTTGTGTGAAAGGCTAAACCCACTTACATCAGGATCTTATTTTATGTCTTAAGTTTCCAAGGGTCCTGATGAGAGAAAAATACAATGTTAATGGGGTGTTTTTAGTATTAGTTTTGGACTTATTCGATATATTGATCTGTTGTTTGTATTTGAAGATTTAAGTTTGCACTGCTAATTTCTTTCGGGGTTGTCATCTTACATATTGCTGTTACAGTTGTTCCTAACTTGTCTACATGGGCAACAGTGGGCATTCAAACTAAAGATAGATTCTAAGATCTACCTTTTAGTAAAACCAGAATGATATGGATTGATTGTCATTCATCATAACTCTAAAGTTCTCAGACATAACTGTTGAGGAAAATGTTCATGATTAAATATCTATGGTATAAAAAATAAAATTTGCTTTATCTTTTTAAATAAATTCTCTTTTAAAAGATGAGGCTTATATAATGGACTAGGAGTAAAACAAAATATAGGAATATCTTTGAGTTGATTCTGTACTTAAAATGAAAACCTGCTAGCCGTGGTGGTGCATGCCTTTAATTCTAGCACTCAGGACGCAGAGGCAGGGAACGTCTGTGAGTTCAAGGCCAGCCTGGGCTACACAGTGAGATCCAGGACAGCCTCAAAGCTACAAAGAAATTCAGTCTCAAAAAAAAAAAAAACCAAACCAAAACAAAACAAAACAAAAATATGAAGAGCTGTCAACAGAAATGTCATTTTTTTAATAGTTCCATGAGAAAAGACATGGGAATATTGTTCTAGGACAGAGTCAGTTTTTATTGTATTATCAGTAGGTATAAAACATACGATTATTTACTAGAGATATTTTATTCTATGTGTTACATTGCACGTGTGATGTGTGAGAAGTTGAACATGTGTGTCGTATGTTTGAAGGAGAACGTGTTTCACAGGCTCTGAAGTGGACTCAAGTCCCTGGGCCAGCATTTTCCCTGGAGACTCCCTTTATTTTCCTTTCATTTTTAAAGTATAAAGAAGATTAAATTTTTTAAAGATACTATTGTTCAGTTATAAGATTTCAATGGCATATGAATAACATTAAATTTCTTACAAACATAATTCTGCCTGAGATTATTTTATTCTGTGTTAGCCCCTCAAAGTTCCGATGAATCTTTTCCTATCTGCAGTCATATGGTTACCATATGTATTATATCATATATATTGTCATATGTGTGGAAAGCCTAGCCCAGTGAAAGAAAATGTCAGAGACACCCCAGTCTAAAAGAAAGAACTTAGAATGCAAAGTTGGTTGACCTCATTTGGGTCATGTAATCAATTCCAACCTGGAAATTTTTGACTCTTGGGATTAAGATCAGCACATCTTTCTGAAACATGTAGAGGGTTGGGATCTGGTTGAGTGGGTAAAGCAATTAGAAAAAAAGCAGTTAGAAAAACATGAAGATATGTCTTCAAACCAAAGAATTCACATACAGCCAGATGTGACATCATGTCCCTATCCCAGCTTCTATGAAGACAAGAACCAGGAGAATTCCAAGCATGTAACAGGACAATCTGTGGAAGCTTCGAGGCAAGAAGGGAAATGCAGGTACCCTGAAGCGCTCAGTATCAATATCATGCACACCTACACTCACTCATGGGCACCCTGTATTTCCAGACACACCACTATTTCATCAGAGAGAAGCTTTTTGTTTTTCTGAAATGAATCCTGAGTGTCTACTTATTTAATACTTTAAGGTTTGTCAATTACATTATAAAAGATTTCAGAACGTTCTACACAACTTTTGGAGCTTATGCACAAAAGTATGGAGGGTTTTGTTTCAGTTTGATTTGTTCATTTTACACTGGGAAAAAAATTAACCCGTTTTATCTTTCTGTCCTGGCTTCAGTGAATTTCATCTGTCAATCAAATTCTATCTAGTCATTCTAGCTTGGAAGAACACATTCAGTAACACGCTAGATTGTTCATTTGGCCTCAGTCATATAAGTGTTACAGTAAACATTTGATGCACTAGAGATACCATGTTGTAGTATATATCTTCACTTTTGCTGGAGGTCAGACTTCCTATGTTGTCATTTTTGTTGGATTAATCTTTTACTACCCCTGTAAAAGGAGAAATCAGAAAAATATTAACATTTTTATATGAATTAATTTATTTTATTAAAGTATTAAATGAAAATTATCCATTCAACAACTTCTGAATTGAAATATATTTAGTTCAGTATTTCCTTTTTAAAGATTTATTTTGTTTATGGGAATATGTATTTGTCTCTCTGCATGTGTGATCATTTGGACGGTACTTGAGGAGAGGGAAGAGGGGTCAGATTATCTGGAAATAGCGATGCGGGTACTGGTAAGTCTCTTTCTCCTTCCCATACAGGTGATGTTGAGACCTGAACTCTAGTCCTCTGCATGAGCAACAAGTTCTCTTTCCCACTGCAGTACCCCTGCAGCCCGTCAAATAGTTCTCATCTGCCCTAACACACTATAAATCTCTTCTTACCAAAGTAGGATGGCCAACAGTGCAATTGTTTCCTGATCAATTCCATCTCCATTTTATTGAGACTCAAACTCAGTGTTCTTGAGGAACTGGCTGCAATTCTTTAATTTTGAATTATAGCAAAGAATAGTTTCTAACACACGAAGTTATAATACAAATGAGATAAACGTCTAGAGTCCAGGGATATGCCGAATGGGGGAGTGCTTGCTCAGCATGTGTGGGGCCCTGGATTCCTTCCCTGGGACTAAGAAAAAGCCTATTAAAATGGGTGAGAAATACACATAAAGAAGATATGGCATTGATAAATGGGTGAAGTTAAATAATATGACTTGATTATGACTGAATATAATTGATGATCAGTTTAATCTAAAGTGTTATATGCCCACCACAAAGGAAATAAAACTAGAAGATATATAAGGAAAATAAGAATGGTGTCAGGCCAAACCCAGATGACATGTAAAGACATGTAAATGACAGGTAAAGACAGGCAAACCAAAACAAAAGAGGCCTAGAAAGAGGAAAAACTCTTCACGAAAGAGAACTAGCAAAATGGCAGCTGTATATGCTTGCTTATGAGTAATTACTTTTCATTGCAATTTTTTATTATTTTATTTTGCTGTGTACATGAATTTTCAACATTTTAGAAAACAGATAAAAGTCAGTGGCAGCTTGAACACACTGTTCAAAGAAGATAAAGTGCATCTTGGGAAGAGTACAACTCTTTGTAGATGTTTGGATTTGACCAAAGGTAACAAAACTAACGTAAGTCTAAAAAATAGGAGCTAGGCATAGCTCAGTGGTAGCATGCTTGCCTAGCATGCATGGGGCCCTAGCTTAAAATACGAGTAAGTACAGGAAAAATTGAAAAGCTAAGCTTTTTAAAATCGACGACTCTATGCTTTATTACAAGAAACTCTACATCAGGATTTATGGGGTACCAAGAGAATAATTCAATGGGAAAGAATGAAGCAAAAATCTGAATGCTTTGGTCCAAGCACAATGAAAACAAGACAGAAAAAAGGGGAAGCGGGGAAGCAAGGAGGACTTCTCCAAAGTGAAGTGAATTGTGTGAAGACCGCTAACTAGTTTCAGAATTTAAGTGTTCTTTTATATTGCATGCTTTCTACCAACCCCCCTCCTCCTCCGCTGTACCAAATCTGAGGACTGAAGAGCAGAGAGAGGGCGCATGCTCAATTCTAGCTCAGGACCCCAATTGAACGTTGGCTGTGTGTCTCCTAATCTTGCCTTTGAGGCTTACATGGTTCCTGGAAGGGACCAGCAGCAAAATAAACATACTCTTGTTGATGGGAAAAGATTTAAAAGTCAAAACGAGTAACAATCAGTGTATTTACATGTAAAAATAATGCTGCATCCATACACTAAAATAAACTTTTGAAAGAAATAGGATTGTGACTTCCTTATCGGTTAATTCTTGCTTTCCATGTCGTAAGACTGGTTGGTTCTACAAACGGATATTCACTATGACATTTTCAGCAATAGGTTTCATCGTCAACACCTGTAAGAGAAACTGCAAGGCATCCAACGACGTTCACCTGGTCTGGTATGCGTAGCATGCAGTTCTGTGAGTTGGTAAGTTTTTGTTTTCTTGTTTTTTGTTTTGTTTTATGTGATCTAGGAGTATTTTCTTTCTGGGATTGGGGAAATTTTCTTTAAATTTCTTCTCAGTCATAGTATCTCCAAAGGGTTCTATAACAACTTTCCGTGCTGATTTACTTTGGAATTGACAATCTCGAGATCTGTTTTCTTTTTCTGAACTTGGTCTGTGCCCCTCTGCTGATGGTGTCCTCCTGCCGCCCTGCTGTTTCTGCTGCTGGGAACTTATTTAGGCCTTGAACACATTTCTTTGGGCTCTTTCTGATTCAGCGCTCACACACGGACATGGTGGCACTTCATGGCAGGGGGTCATTTTCCTTAGTGTTGAAGATTTAATCTACTTTCTTTGTGTGCCTTCACATTTTTCATTGATTTAATTGCTTCATTGTTTCCACTTGATTAGAATCTAGTATTTCTCTCGTATATGCTGCATGGCACTACATAAAATAGAGGCTATTGCCAGAATAACATTTGCTTTGAGGTAAATTGCACTAAAATCATGTAGCTTTCAACAGAATCTAAGCACTTTTGTTTTAGATGGATAATTTTGGAGAAAACTAGCTCAAACGAGGTAAATCAAAAACACTGACTTAAGCCATAGTTTTAATATACTATCACTATGAGTGATACCACCTATTTCTTTGATGTGAACTAGTTTGAAGCATATTTGTTTAATGAACAAGAATTTATATATATATATATATCATATATATATGAGATAATATAGTATCAACATAATATAGATCTCAGGATTTTATTATATATCTAGTATCTAATCAAAGATTTGTTTAAATATATTTCAAGAATTTGTTTAATGAATCATTAATATTAGTATATGCTCAAATGACTATTTTTGTTTCTATATTTTATTTCAAATAATGTTTAAATTGTCAGTCAAATGACATAAGATAGGAGCTAGGTGCAACTTATGGTGTTTTCAATCTGCTGCAGTCTCACAGCATATATAAAATTTACAGTATATTTAATGTGTGAATTCCATTGACTGAAATTTGGAAAAAAGAAAGATCTGTGGTAAAAATTGTTTATTCTCCGTCAATTTGGTCTTGAAACTCTGGGAAAGGCTCTACTAAATTTACAAAACAATAAACACTTGTACTTGTCTCTGATTCGTCATCAATGTGATTACAAGAAGGCTAAATCTCAAGTCCGAACCAAACAGACAAGTTGAGGACTGGATGCCAAGAGCGATGAGTGACCACTGAACCATAAAAATCTGAATATGAAGCTCTTTGTCAAGAAGCAAGCTGATTGACAGCACAAGAATCTGGAAAAAAAAAAAAAAGCAAAGGAACCTGGATGCAATTGGTCTTCAAAAAAAAAAAAAATCAGTAGTGTGGGTTGAGTCTCAGGTTAAGGCGACAGGTTGAAAACATGCAATGGCACCTTTCCTCCTACTCCGTCCACCTCAATATTCTCAGAGTGGCCCCCTACTCACTCAAGCAAAGATTGGCTGTGGGAGGGTGACACAGAATTACGGGGTGTAATAGCCACAGTCACAGTTGAGAAGACTAGTGCCATTCAAACAACAGATGGATTAAATAGAACTCTATGGAATAATTCAAAATGCTGCAAGTGCCTTCACCTGCTGAACCTAAGGATTCCAGCAGCTGGGTTTAGACCTTGAAAGAGTCTTGGGAGTTCTCAGAGTAAATGCCCTGTTCTAAAGCAAACCATAGCTGTTAACGCTAAGAGCCCACATAGCTGTTAACGCTATCCCACCAGAGTTTTATTCAAGGTTTGTGAGGCTGGTTGTGTTAAAATATGTAAACTATCTTAATGAGCCAGAGTAGCAGGAAATCTGCTACAAGACTTCATCTTCTAGACATCTAGGAACCTACAGCCAGGAAATCCCAAAAATATGGCCGTTTAAGCTAGACCGGAGAAAGACAACAAAAGTTGACATGCCAATACAAAGGGGGAACATCTAACCAGGGTCTATTCCTAGATGAAGGCGGTAAAGAAATGTTCTGTGGGAGAATTAGTCTCACCTGGAAACGAGTCCACTAAATAGTTGTCCAAGCAGTGAGCCCTGCTGAAAATATTATCAAGAATAAATGTATTCTTGTGTTTATATAATTACACAAACACACACACACACACACACAAACACATACATGACAATAACAAAAAGAGGCTATGAATTTGAGGAGTGGAGGGAATGATATAACTATATTTTAATTAAATAAAGTTAACATATTACACTATATATGAAAATATTCAAACATCACCAGAGAGGATAATGAGAAAATCTTCTAGCATCTATTGCTACATTCGCTACACTAAAGAGCAAATGTCTATTATGTATTAGGAAATTCTAGGCTCTGAAGATACACAAAGGAATAAGATACATAAAAATCTGGTATTCACAAAGCTTAAACTGTAGGGAGAGACAGTTGGTAAATGCTAGTTATCCAATAATGTAGTATACCCACACAATAATTTTAAGCTGCAACATTCTGTTTTATTTATTATTCATTGCAGTTAGTTAATTCATTACTGATATATTAACTTATTTTTTAATTGCACCTGAATTTCAAGGTTTTCTATTCAGAAGCATAACTTTTAGAGCAGATTCATGGCCATAGCAAGACTGTACAGTAACTACAGTTTCCATGTAGCACAACCTCCACCCCAGTCAACAGCCCACACTCGAAACCATCTGTTTGCACGGATGAACCATCATTACTCAAAGTCCATTGCTTACATTAAATTTTATTGTAAAACCTGAGGGTTCTGCATGTGCACAGTGACAACTGTCTAGCAGTATAGCTTAATGTATAATATTTTTCCTGTGCTAAAATTCCTCTGTGTTCCTCCCTCTCATCGTTTCTGCAGCTCCAATCCTTGGCTATCCTGGAGGTTTTTTGTTCCACAGTTTTGCCTTTTGTGGAATGTCGAATATTACAATCATTCAACTTAGATTCTTTGCAAGTTGGTTTTCAGAAACACGAATGATGCTTTTTAAACTGAAGGTTGAGTTAAAAGGAAAATACTCTGAATGTTTATGTGCAGTTTAAAATAGTCAAAATTAAAACGTTTGAAATTTCAAATAATCATAGTTAACTATTAAGAAAGCCGAAGAAATTTTTAAAAAGTCAGGCTGTGTTTGTGTCCAGGTAAAGAAAGAAGGGACGTCTTAGGAAAGGGAACACAGAACTTGGCATGTAATGTTGGCATTTTTATATTTCATAAGAATACTGAGTGTATTTATACTCCTGTAAATATTATGTCAGATGTATTAATGTTATCAACTCTTAAATAAGACCAAATTTTGACTCTTAAAGAAATCACAAGTGAAAGAATGAGGCCCAGTTTTACCAGACGCACACGATTGCTAGCCACACAACAGAGTCTACTTACTCAAAAGGAAAACGTAGAAAAGGGTATTCTAAATGCTGCCTTGGACATGATTTTATTGATTATACAGGAAAGTTCTGAATAAAAGTATAGGAGGATTTGAGGATTATAAATTTTATTTGTTGAAGAGCTGGAGTAGAGAACCAGAAACTGTCATTAAGCTCGTGAAACAGAACGGACAAGGAAGAAAGCGGTTCTCTGGCTCATTAATTTTTAATATGTGACAATGAAGGCAAGGAAAACTGTTGAGAAATTTAAATCTTCTTGAAAAAATGATTTCAAAATATGATTCAAAGGCTCTTTCCTCAAACCATTCACCAACACGAAGAAATTTAAGGATATTTAGAGGTAAAAACATGTTTCAAAATTTAAAAAAATACAACCTAGAAATGGAGCAATGATAGGACATTTTTACCTTCTTCTACATTACATCATGAAGAAATGACTTGAGAAAATTTTTTTGTGCATAAGGATCTTTCTTAAATAATAGGAACCAAACCAGAAAATGTGTTATGAATGATCCACATTTATCATATCAGCGCTCAGAAGGCAGAGACACTAGAGTCTGACATTGGAAGCTAGTGTAACCTACAGAAGGAGACCTTATATAAGTGAAACAGATCAAAACAAAATTTAAAAAAAAATGGTCTGGGAAGCTATGAAACACACATTTTTTGCCTTCTATGAAGACATTATAGAAATAGTTAAGAACCACATACTGCAAGTTTGATTTCAATTTTCTTCTAAGTGTTAATACAGGCATTCAAGCAAACAGCATTATGCCCCAAGTATAGTCTATAAAAATATGTAGTAACGTGACAAAGGAAATGTCACACAAGGCCACACATACAAAGGAACCAGAGCCAGGTATATGGAAAGGTGTTCACCATTATGAATTTGATCAGTACCTGAACAGCAGCAACGAATAACCTGCACTGCAAAAACATCAAGAAATTTGCTTTAAAGATGGCTAGTGTCGTGCTTTCTAGTTATTTAGCAATATTGCAATAGGTCTGATAAATACATTTCTAATTAGTGATCAAATAATACAAGAATCTTTCCAGAAGGTAGTATTTTCACCAAACATACCGGTGAAAAAAATCTTTAGGGGCAAAGATAATTGTAATGACCTTTGACCTATTTATAATTATCTGATATTAGAATCAGTAAAAATTATCAGTGATGGGAATGGTGAAATATAGTTTGTTGATATGATATTGTTGTAAAAAGGGAAATGGTAAAAAAAAAAAAAAAAAAAAAAAAACCAAAAAGCCGGGCGGTGGTGGCGCACGCCTTTAATCCCAGCACTCGGGAGGCAGAGGCAGGTGGATCTCTGGGGGCTCAAGGCCAGCCTGGTCTACAAGAGCTAGTTCCGGGACAGGCACCAAGGCTACAGAGAAACCCTGTCTCGAAAAACCAAAAAAAAAAAAAAAAAAAAAAGGGAAATGGTAGTTAAAACACTGTGTAAAAACACAAATACTTTGTATGCTCCATGTTTAGTGACTAGGGATATAAGCGCAATCTATGAATTTATGGTCATATGATGCATATTTACATATATCCTGATAAACAGATGAGTTGCACCATAAATTCCCGGCAGGAAGCACACTCACACATCCATGACAACTACTACATGGTGACTTATACTGGGCATCTTTCCTGTGTTCCTGCTGATATCGACAATTGATCATCTAAGTCTGTGTGTGCTACTGCACTTGTGTGAGTAGCACTCTGCATAGACTGTTTTCTTGCAAATGTTAGAAATAAATCTTACGGGAGCATTTGCATTTTCTGAATAACCTTGAACTGACAAACCTAAAAATACTTGAAAAATAGAGAACACCCGTTATAACCTCTTTGAACATATCACTAAATCTTTAAGTGTCAAATGATCACATTTAGTGATCATCAAAAGGCATCTCGTAAGAGCCTGTATGAAACAAACCGTGCAATAGCTGTCTCAGAAAGACAACTTTGTTGCAGCTTTTATGAACTGCCACAGACACGGAGAGAGAAAGCGTTCTGTGGGGAATGCACTTGGAATTGATGGGAATATTTTTAAGGTTGTTTTCGAGGCTGATCTGGATCCTTGTAACATTAAACTGGAAATGATTTAAGTTTATGTCCCGAAGGATGTCAGGGGAGGGAGGAGGGGCACCCTGCAGTAACATAAAAGCTTCCAAATCTCCCATGACAGATTATTGACATTACTGTGTTTGCTAGACCAACCTCACGTCAGTAATAACAGCCTCCACCTTCATCCGTATCCCTGATGATCCTACCCCATCCACACATTAGAAAGAGTGAGAATTGTCCCAGAGCCTGGTACTTCTTTCCATGTCGTTTGAAGAAGGGAAGTTCTGAATTCTTTTAAAATAACTTCTTTGCAGGAATATTTATAAATGAGGTTATTTCAAAACTAGAGAGTCTTTGCTGGCTGCATTAGGGATTAACTTTAACATTTTTTTCCTAATAAGTAGAATTGAATACACAGCAGACTCTCTTGTACTTCATCCAACAATTTCTCATTAAAAATAACTGGAAGGTATGTAAAACTAGACTATGGAGAATGTCTCCTTTTAAATTTTTCATGATACGTAATAAGGATTTCAGACTGTGTATATATATTTATTCAATATCCATATTCATATTTCCTACATGTTTCATAGTCAGTCATAGTTACAATACACATATATGTTTATATGACTGCAAAACAATAGACAAACACACATCTAAATAATGCATGCTTACAAATGAACTCTCATTCCTAGGTTGTAATTTATGAAGGATGTACTGTCTACATAGGGGATATAAGAATGTATAGAAATCCCTGCCCTTATGGAACTCACACATGAGAGTAAACTGGGAGAAACAATTAAAATGTGTTTATAGGATATAAATACAGCTTTGGCAACAGATACTTGGAAGAACACAAACAATGTCTGGAAAAGAGAAAAGCATGGTCAGAGAAGAGCTGTCTGGTTTGGTGATATTTGAGCAGCAATCTAAATGATGTAACATGGGAAGAACATTCTAGGCAAAATGAAGAGCCAAGTTCAGGATTCTTGAAATCAGAATCAAAGCAGGATGTTAGTAACAGAACCAGTGGGACAAAACGTGAGGGCATAAGCATAAAGGAAATACACAGTTGAGGAGCAATGAGATATAATGCTTTCAGACTGTGTATATATATTTATACTATGTACTATAACTCAAAATTTAAACATAATGTCATCAGCTACTATATCAGAAGCACAAACAACAGAAAAAGAAAACTATGCCTTGCACCATCTCTTCAAAGGAAATGAACATGTAAGTAATGGATATTTGGTTTCTGTCATGATCAACTATTTCCCAAAGGACTGGTGAAATGTGTGAGTTTGTTTAAGTGCACACACTTCACATGTACCGTGTCTCAAGTGCACACACTTCACATGTACCGTGTCTCCAGTGCACACACTTCACATGTACCATGTCTCCAGTGCACACACTTCACATGTACCATGTCTCCAGTGCACACACTTCACATGTACCATGTCTC
>NW_004949117.1:4223799-4233516 GCF_000317375.1 Microtus ochrogaster | reverse complement strand
TCCAGTGCACACACTTCACATGTACCATGTCTCCAGTGCACACACTTCACATGTACCATGTCTCCAGTGCACACACTTCACATGTACCATGTCTCAAGTTCACACACTTCACATGTACCAGGTCTTAAGTGCACACAGTTCACATGTTTCAGGTCTTAAGTGCACACACTTCACATGTACTAGGTCTTAAGTGCACACACTTCAGATGTACCAGGTCTTAAGTGCACACATTTCACATGTACTGTGTCTTAAACGGTTTTGGTGGATTTTAAAAAAAAAGAAACCAAGATGACCCACCATGGCACCTGATTTTTTAATGTTCCTGAATATTTTTTATAGAAGTTAGAGGTTCACAGACACTGGTGTTAAAATAGTCAGATGTGAGATTTTAAAAGCATTGTTCTTTCTATCAATATTCTAGCTAGTGACGCAATTGTTCAGGGGAGACTTGAATCCTGCTAGACAAGATTCCCTGGGTCCACTTGAAGAAGGTTGTATGTTCATCTACGTGCACCACTGGCCAAGAATGAAGCATGAGGGTAGATTAGTGACGGCTAGGATTTGGACATTTGACTATATTAGTTTCTCTGAAAGTATCACAGATCAGGGAAAACAGAGCAGGATTTTAATATGATGTTCTTCAAGTAGAGGGCGTCGGGAGGATGACAAGTCTACACTCTCTTCTTTGATTTCCTTTAAACCATGTGTCAAATCACAAAGAAGAAGAAAAGCAAAGCTTCATGACATACACATATATATTTTTACAGATGTATGCAAATTTTTTAGAGATCTAACTTATGAATCTGCTGTGAATAACAGGACATTCACATCCCTTGCCATGTGGCATCTTCTCTCATTCTGTAGAAAGACCACAATGTTCCTAAAGTTGTTAAGACGCTGAAAGAATACTATCTGTGTTTAAGCTATTTAAAGTGCCCTGGGGTACAGCATAATGAGGGCATCATAAAATACATTAGGCAAACTGTTCACACTTCTCTATTACAAAAAAGCAAGATGTAATTCATATACAGTACCACTGATTTAGCAAACTTGAAATTGAAAATCATCCTTGCCTTTGTACGGCCTAAAATTAGTAACCTTGAGAGGCGGCACAACCTGCTGTGAAAACACGGGGCTTACTTCAAAATTTGCCATAAGCGACATAAGTAGTATAGACATTTTCTTCTGAACCAAAACATCTGTTCAAGATTAAAAGAACAAATCCAAATATCACAAATTGCATTTCTACACAAACAATTTCATCTGTAATAAAATTAATAATTCAAAGATATGCAGTCTTTAATTTTGTACTTTTTTGGTTATATTTTCTGCTGTCATGATATTAACTATTTAATAAATCTATTTACCACCAGAGCTACTTTCATTTTACACATGCATATGAAATATCTATGGACACAGAACAGATACCAAGAGCCTCCAAATACAGTAAATTAGAAAGTGGTCGGGGAAAGTGTGGACTTTGAAGAGACGTGAATTATTATACTCCATATTGTTTCCATAATAAGCTTAAATCATCCTAAAACCTTGTCCACTTTGTCCTCACAGATTTCTTGAGAAGGTCTTATAAATGCATTATCATCTCCACTTGAGTAAGGAGGAAATTCAATGTGACACTTACTGGTATTTTATTTTAAATTAACTATTATTAGAAGAGGTTGAAATGAATTTAGCATATTTCAAAATGGAAAGCATTAAAACCCATGAATGCTTCTCTTCTAGAGATAACAATAAAACAAGGAGTTAAAATGGAAAAACCTGGCGAAGGAGACGACTTGAAAGAGGTGAGCTTATTAATTTTTTTCTTCCCATATGCTTGGTGTAACTTATTATGTCTTTTATTTAAATTCAGCCTTCTTTCTTCCCTTCAAGAAAAGACCTTCAGGCTCCGTTTACAAAAAAAAAAAAAAAAAAAAAAAAAAAAAAAAGGTTTCAGACAAATTTGAAGGAAGGATTTAAGAGAGAAGATGGTTTTAAATAATGGGCATGAAATAGAAGACTGTTTTTAGAGTTAAGTACAATATGGAAAATTTCAATCTTAAAAGTTGGAGTAGGAAATTATATACCGCATGCTTAAATTCTTCCTCCAAGGATAGTAGTTTTAAGTTTTAATGTGCTTTCCCACTTTCTGGGTACACGACCTTCATTCTCTTGGCCAGAGGCAGTCATCTCTGGGATTGTGGCTGAGGAATGACATGGGGAGGAAATGTTGGAAATGTCTTAGGAGGCATTCAAAGAGAGACAAAAGCAGGATGCGTCCAGCTTTTGAAAGCAAGACTGGAAATAAGAGGTAAGCATGACTGCTATCTCCTGGATTTATTTCTTTTGTTATCAGGAGCAGCCAAGGCTGGGTGTCTCATGTGTGTAAGAATTTACCAGTGAGAGTAGATACTGCTGGCCCCCGTTACAGCTTGGTTTTGACTTAGAAAAAGTGGGTAAGTAAAGAAAAGTCAATCTCTTTCAACTTGGAGCTTAATGGAGTTAAGAAGATAGAAGAAAATGCAAGTGAGCCTAATTAATAAGTATGATTGATATTTACCTTTTCAGCCTTGTAAACAAAAGTATGAGAAATGCCTTGAGGTAAAGAGCACCCATCCTAAACTCTTGCTTCTTTTTTTTTAATTTATTAAAGATTTCTGTCTCTTCCCCACCACAGCCTCCCATTTCCCTCCCCCTCCCCAATTAAGTCCCCCCCCCCTCCTCAGCCCAAAAAGCAATCAGGGTTCCCTGTCCTGTGGGAAGTCCAAAGAACCCCCACCTCTATCCAGGTCTAGCAAGTTGAGCATCCAAACTGCCTAGGCTCCCACAAAGCCAGTGCGTGCAGTAGGATCAGAAACCCACTGCCATTGTTCTTGAGTTCTCAGTAGTCCTCATTGTCTGCTATGTTCAGAGAGTCCGGTTTTATCCCAGGCTTTTCCAGACCCAATAAACTCTTGCTTCTTATTCAAGAGTCCTAGAGGAGGACCCTTTACAGGCTGCATTATATCAAGTTGATTATGACTTGGCTGGGAACCTTGGTCAAGCAAAGAGAGACCCTGAAATGCTGACCTCCCAATCCAAGTTTGTTTCCAGAATTAGCTATGAGTCATCTTGCCAGATAAGAGAGTGGGGTTGGGATTAAAGCCTCTGACTAACATAGCTGAGCAGTTGGAACCAAAGCAATTTCAGTCCCATTCTAGAGCAATCTATACTGCTGTCACTCAGAACTGGGGAGCGAAAATCATCCAGAAAGACAGCCAAGTCCAAGAATTACTAAATGGCCAGGTCACAGGTTCCATCAGAGATTCAACATATACTAGGGAGAAAAGCAGCAAAAGCGTGCTATCGGGAGGCTCTTTATTCTTTGATGTGATGGATTTCACACAATGTATTCTAAATATATTCATTCCCTCTCCCACTCCTCCTAAATCTGCCCCTCACTCTATTCCCAACTTCTCCCCCCCCCCTCTCTCTCTCTCTCTCTCTCTCTCTCTCCTTCCATCTCTCTCTCCCTCTCCCTCTCCCTCTTTTTTTCCCTCTCCCTCTCCACACTCCTCCAACTCGTGGCATGGGGTCTGACCTGAAGTGTGGCCAAAATATTTGGGATCATATCATTAAGGAAAACCGACTGTCTCTCTCCCAACAGCTATCAAATGCCAAGAGCTGTGTACCTGCCTTCCCCTCTTCATGAATTTCTTTCTGTTTTGGCTTGAGTTTGTGCAGGTCTTGTGTCGCAATCTCTGTCAGTTCATATATGAATCTACTTCCTTGTGCTTGCCTGAAATCATCCTCCATCTCTGGCCCTTAAAAACCTTTCTGCCTCCTCTTCTGCATAAATCCCCTTGGGATAAATAAAGACACCTCATTTAGGGTTAAGTACTCTTAAATCTTCTAATCTCTACAAGTTGAACAGTTGTGAGTCTATGTATTAAGGGCCATTTATTGCAAGAAGCTTCTCATATGAAAGTTGAGCATTGCATTGACCTATAGATATAGCCATAAGTCATTAGGAGTCATTTAATGGCTATGTCTGCTAAGCAGAATAATAGTAGATTTTCCCTTAAGGCTTATGACTTATCTAGCCACATATTCTTAGCTTCATTTATGAGTCTGTATATTCTTATCCAATGAAACAACACATATATTTTAAAGTGGTTGTTTGAACTACTCAACACAATTTGTTGCTGATTTTATTTCTGATTAATCTGTGAGGAGGCAGGCCTTCAGAGGTCAGTTTAGTTACAGAGAAATAACCTCTGTTTTCTCCTCACATGCAAGTTGTGGTAATGATCCAGATACTAGAACAGGACACACATTAGTTTCATCTTTACATAGCCATGTTAATGAACTTACATCTTAACACTAATCAGAGTGTTTCCTTTTATTCTCAACTCTTCCATATCTTATAAATAGGCTTATATTTTATATTACAATTGAGTGATGGTTGGATATGTTAATGAAAACCTATTCTCATATTTCTTTGGGATACAATACACCACTGTGATGTGTTAGTAGATTCACAGACTGCCATTTACTTTTCTTTAGTGGCTTTACAACCTCATCAAATGATCAAAATAGGTTTGAGAAAAGATGCAGGCAAATATTCTGCTACCATCCTCTGGGCTATGAGATCTTGATAATAGAGCATTAAGAGCTTTGAGAGAAACACCATGCTGGGAAAAGAGAGAGAGAATGAGCGAGTCGCTGCCATGAGAGAAAGCATGGTGATTCGTAGTGGTCCTGTTTGTGGTCACACAAGAAGTAGCAAGTATGGTTTGGAGTTGAGTGCTAAAGCGATGAATCTGGCAGCAACGTCAATGGGAATGACTGTGAAATTTATTGAGAGTCTCTTTAGTGATTCAGGTATGAACTGAAAAATGTCAAAGAAGGTATTTGTTAAGGAGGCTGTTATTGAAATAATCAGGACATTGGATAACTCAGTAAATAGAAGAGGATAGTAAAGATGACAGTAGTGAATCTGGGTAAGAAGAGAAACAATAGCCATTGTAGATGCTTACTTAGACATTGATAACGTTAACTCTTATAGAATCAGCGTTTAAAATAAATAACCAAACACGGATTTTTCACGCTCATTCCCTTTTAACTGTTGGCCCAAAGAAAGAAGACATCTATTTGAAGACCCAGACTAGCGTTCATCATCGCTTGAAAGTTGTATTGTCTGATCCTGTTTGCTGGCCCTCTAATAGGAGCCTTCTTAATTGAGTTTCTTAACAATTCCTTAGGAAGAACCAATTGTATTAGTGCAATACATTATGCAAATGTGTCACTCTCTGTTATTTCCTTGTTAATCAGCACGGAGTTAAGATAGCAGGGAATGATGCAGAGAGCTAAAGAAAATTTGGACATATTAAATTAATTTAGAATTACAATGTTTTTATTATCAAGAATGATTATGCCCCTTCACTCTTCTTATATTGGCCTCTTTTTTTTAAATATATATATGAAATATATATTTAAATATGTGATATATAGAGATATAGATGTCGATTATATATAATTATACACACATATATGCATATGATACATGATTTTAGGGGTGGTGACTTGATATTGTACAACTAATTAAGAATATTATCCCTGAGGAAGGCTAATTCTTCCACTTTCAGTATTCCTTAGTTTCCTAGTTCTTTGCCTCTGAGTGGGGCCCCATGAGATATTTCCCCTTCCGGGCTGACATGTCAGTCGATGCTGACATTTTTTAATCGTGTAGAATCTCAATACTGTTTTTCATAGCGTCTGCAGTTATGTATATTCCCATCAGCATGTAATAAATCAATATAATAAAAATATCATATACACATGGAGATAAATACCTGGGGAAAAAAAACTTATTTATAAAGTGTTTATTAGTCATTACTGCTTTTTTGTTTTGAGAACTCTTTATTCAATTCCAAAGCCCCTTTTTATTTGGGTTGTTGGTTTTCTTGAAGTTTCATATTTTGAGTTTTTTGTATACTAGACATTCACTCTGTATTTCTGTACTTTAATATTTTAATGCTAAGTTTTTATTTAAATAGAGTATTTCACATATTTTTGTCAAAATAAGCAAATTAGATTTCATTAATTCAACATACATGAGTGAGTGCCTAAGCAATCTCTATGTCATGTGCTAAGACTTAAATATAAAGAAAATTTAGCAAATAAAATAGCAAGGTCTAGGGAAAATGACATGTCTAACAAGTTTCAAAAATTCTTTCTTTGACTCTAAGACTCAAAATAGTTATAAAAGTAAATCTAATATATAATATAGCATGGATAAACTTTGAAAATATCATGTTAAACAAAAGCAGATGCATGTTAAGGAATATGTGTTTAATTCTAGAAGCAGAAAGTAGATTAAATGTTATCAGGGGCTTGAAGGAAAAGACTAGGGAGTCACTGTGTTTTAGGGTAAAGTATCTGGAAAAGAGGATAGATACCATCAAATGTATACTTAAAATCCAAAAGTTGCAAGTTTGTTGAGAGAGACCTTTTAACACAATATAAAAGTAGTCATCCTTGAAGGTAACTTCAAGGAAAGCTATCCTAGGGAGAAAGTATCAGCTAGATGATTAAAACATTAAGAGAAATTAGAGCGGTGTTATCAGAAACGATGAGAGACTTAATCTAATAGGAAAGCCAGGGAACCCTTGCTCTGTAGAGAAATGGGCAGGATAAACAGGAGGTAGCCAGGTAAAGATTAGAAAAGGTGAATGAGGGCAGAGAGTAAAAAGTGCGTGTGAAAGTTTCCAGGAGACGGTGTTGGTCTGAGTGTGTGCAAGGGCAAGGGAGTTCTGGGAGATTATTTCCCGAGGAAGAATTTGGTTGCCTTACTGGTTTCCCATTATTCCCTTCCCTGTCTATTAGCACCATGTATTTCGAAAAACTAGAGTGATTTTTCTCAGAATTTATTTCAACTAGGAAGCATATAATTCAGTAATGATGAGAATATTGGCAAGGCTCTCTTTAGCAAGCAATTTGCTTTCTCTGACAGAATGCTCAGGTGTTGCCACACATTTCCTGTGTGTTTTACTTGAGCCTTGAGTGCTGAGGTAATTGGTGTAACCCTAAAGTGAAATGCTGGCATACTGTAGGGAGAAGAATGACCAAACACTGCGGATAGAGGGTGGAATTCTTTTCCTGTTAATAATGGCCATCTTCACTGGGCAGCCCAAGTAGTCCTCAGAATTGCAATTCCTTTGCACCAGCTTCTCAAATTCTGCAATTTCCCATGGGATCTGCTGTAATTTGACAACGAGATGTCTTCAGGAAACTCATATGACTGAATATTTAGTCTCCAACTTACAGAGATGCTTTTAAAGATCATGGGATCTTTATGAGGTGGGAATCTTTCTGGGGAAAAAAGGTTGCTGGGGAGCAGGAATGGAGGTTGGATATCCACGCTGCATTTTCTACCCATTCTCTGCTTCCTGACAGTAGATGTAATATGACCAATCCCCTCACACTCCTGCCGCTCACAATTGTTTTGTGAATAAAATAAATCCCTGTGTTTTATCCTCGTGAAGTGTCTTACTTGTGAAATAATCACAACTGATATAAAAAGTAAGGATAGGTTCACCAAAGATTTTGGTTGTATTTCCTAAGTGGCTTGGATTTTTATGCTTATAAACTAAAACTGAAGGATTCAAACAGAAGAACAACATGACTGTAGACCATTTTTTAGAAATAATACTAAAGCCATTGTGGTATATGAACATCAAAAAACTGGGACTAAACTCAGAAGAACAAAGGGAATAGGGAGGGACATGTTAACTCACATGCAAAGATTAATGTTAGAAATGGGCGGAGGAGATCTGAGACTGTGAAGGAATTTACAGCAAGCAACAGGATCTGAAGGTATGGAGAAAGAAATAATGTCATTTCTCAGATACTGGGAAGGAGCACAAGACTGAGTGATAGATTATGGAAAATGAAGAGAAAGAACAGTATGGAGGCTGATGGTTTTAATGTGGGGATTTGGGAGGGAGATCAATGAAGGAACGCCCAGATTTCAAGAGACATCTGACCTAAAAAGATGCGTTTGAGAACTCCCAGGAG
Organism: Microtus ochrogaster; assembly: GCF_000317375.1. Lineage (NCBI taxonomy): Eukaryota > Metazoa > Chordata > Mammalia > Rodentia > Cricetidae > Microtus > Microtus ochrogaster. The sequence goes on along the minus strand of NW_004949117.1, from coordinate 4,225,461 downwards.
AAGTGAGAAAATTTACTGTAGGGTAGGTAAGAAGAGAAAACACAATCTAGAGAGTAAGAAAATCCTATCCTAAATAATTTGGAAAACATCAATATTTACTGGAAGGCAAAGAAGTGATGTTTCTGATAAAAACTGAGAAAGGATGGGACAAATGGGTTAAAACATAAAAAAAAGGGAAAGGGGTAACACATGCCAAGGAGTGAGAATGTAAGGAATGTAACGAAAATACATTTTTCAGAATTTGAGTCAGTGGCTCAAATTCTGATGTGAATTAAGGGTTGAATATTAAAAACAGATAAGAACAAAAAGTTGAATTTACCAACGAAGAGATTACGGGTGACCTTGGTGGCAACAGTTACAGGGGAGCGTTCAAGGCAGGAAGCAGACTCTAGTGGGTTAAAGACTTAGTACAAAGAAGGGGTATGAGTAAAGTAGATCATAGTCTTACACAGCTTGCCTTGAAGCAGAGGAGAGAGTAAGTAACTGAAGGATAGTACACAGTTTAAGGGAAGGCTTCAGCAAATGTGTAGGTTGTAGGTTAAAAGCTATTAGAGAAAAGAAATTAAAACTATCCGGAGATAGTGGATAATTGATAGAATGAAGCTCCCAAGAAGACAGGAAGGGTTAGGATCCCGCACTGGTGGGGATATTAACTCTGCAGGGGATGTATATTATTTTTGGTTGTGATATCTGGGAAATGGGAAAACGTATAGCTTCTTGGAAATATTTCATTGATATTCAAAAATGTGAATTATTGCGATAATTAGATAGAGAAGAGACAAACTTTCCTCTCCTATTAAAATGATGTCTGCCTGGGAATAATCTACCAATGTGAATCTTAGACATTTCAAGTGATTCCTCCCCTACACACACAAATGAGGAATCTTGTTGTTTCATGGCATTGCTAGCATGGATCATAATTTTTATTTTAACCATTCTTAGATTGTTATGTTTTAATTTGTGTTTACTTAGTAGCTAATGGTTCTAACGACTTTTCCTATACTTACCTGCTTCTGCAAAATGTCTACTTGTGCTTTTTGGCAATTCCCCAGCAAACTTTGTATTGTGAGTTGAGTATGAAATATAGAGTCTGGGTTCAAGTACTCTGGAAAATTTAGGGAGTGGAGCCTAATTGAAAGACCTGGTCCACCTCGCCATGCCACTGAAGGGTATACCGGTCCCTTGTCCTTTGGAACAGACCTGCAGGAGGAACTGAAAAAAGTTGCAAAGCAGGGTGCAGAAGATCTAAACCAGAGCAGCAGAGCTTAGTAGGCAGTTTTGGGGGAGTTTCAGAAGACTAACATACCTGTAGAAGTGTGGGCAGTGAAGTCGGGCTCGTGAGATATCAGAGGGCAACAGAGACGATATTGGAAATGGAACTAGAGGCCATTCATGTTACATTCTGAAAGAAATGTGTCTATATTTTGATCATGTACTTAGATTTTTACCCAGAGCAGATTTAAAATTACCTACTAGTGAGATAAGGTGTTTCATGTCCATAAGCTCAGACTCAGCAACAGGTGCAGTAGAATGGAAAAGTCAAGCTTAGGCTATATGAAAATTCTAGACAAGACTGAACTCCATTGTATAACTTTTCTGAGAGAGAGAGAGAGAGAGAGAGAGAGAGAGAGAGAGAGAGAGAGAGAGAGAGAGAGAGAGAGA
>NW_004949117.1:4212562-4223699 GCF_000317375.1 Microtus ochrogaster | reverse complement strand
GAGAGAGAGAGAGAGAGAGAGAGAGAGAGAGAGAGAGAGAGAGAGAGAGAGAGAGACAGAAAGAGAGGTGTCTATATCAAGATTTAGCTCTTAGGCTTTGGCATTGATATTACTGGTGCTTTTTGATTTTAGTCTGGTTTACAGTGAAAACTGAGAGGAAAAGCAGAGTAGAAATATATATATATATATTTTGGAAAAAAATGTACCTTGTCTAGAAAAGGAGTGTTTAAAGGAGCAGAAGTGGAGGCACATTAAAATCAAATGTACTGCTCCCTCAGAACAACTGAAAGGCTGGTCATCTGGGGGATCATGTCAGGAACTGGACAGACCATGTGCATTGCAGACTGAATGGTAGAAAAGACTAAACTTTCTCATGAGAAGAGAGAACCCCTGGGGCACATTAATAACAAAGGACAGCCCAGGAAAGTTGTTGCCCCATGGTTCATTTCGCTGTACCCAGTCACTCAGGAATTCAGTGGTTATTAAAGCCATAATCCTAGGGGTGTTTAGCTCTATTTAGTGGAAGACCTTAGCATCCTCCTCCTAATGCTGACTTCTGGGGCATGTGGGACTTCCATAGTCATAGACGCTTCCACATAAAATCTCAAAGGAAGGCGTATGAAATCAGAGCTGGACCAAGTAGCTTCTAACACAAGTTACATAGGAAGCTCTGAGAGTCAACCCAAAGAAGCATGGATGATTCTGGGATCTTGGGGTCACGAGGGAGGACGTAGGTCATCTGCTAGGGAGCATAGAAGGTAGTGGGTGGAGCCAGGAAGGCTTTGTGGGCTGCAAGTGGCAATGCAAGCGACAGAGCTGCCCAAACCCTATGGAATTCAGATCACATAGCCACACTGTACCCCAGGTGCTGGTCATAGAGCTACAAGAATTAATGTTTCCACTCTTGGATTTCAATTTTGTTTTCTATACCTCCTTCCTACTTTCTAGAATAGAATATTCAGACATTGTATATTGATAGTAGCCTTTCCCCTCTTACATAATATATTCTGATTGCAGTTTCCTTTTCCTTACTCTTCCCAGTTCCTCCTGACCTCACTCTTATATATATATATATACATATACATATATATATGTATATGTATATATATATATATATGAAGAGCCCTGACATAACATGACATTATGAGACAAAGAACCTCCAAAGATGCTATTGAATTCATTTCCTGTTGGCTGTCTCCTTCTGTGCCTTCAGCGTACACTTAAGAGGAGTTTATTTATCCAGTGAGGCTCCCTTGGAAGAAAATATATTTTCACTTGCATATGGGTATAAATTGGAGATGGCTTCTTGATTAGGGATGGGGCGTGTGTCCACTTCTTTAAGCTCTAGGATTCCATCTGGTGCAGACTTGTGCAAGGCTTGTGCAAGCTGCTTCCGTTCCTGTGAGTTCATTTACACACCGATCATGCTGATTTAGAGGGACTGTTTTCACGGTGTCCTCCAACCTGGCTGGCTTTTGCTGTCCTTCCTCCTTCTCTTCCAAGGGTCTCCCTGAATGCCTAGGGAAAGAATCTGATGGAAACATCCCATTTAAGGCTGAGTGTTCTAAGAGCTCTCACTCTCTGCCCAATGTATGGTTGAGGGTCCTGGATGTGTATGCTCCCCTCTGCTACAGGAGGAAGCTTTTCTGATGATGCCTGAGTCACGGACTGATCTATGAGTACAGCAGAAAGTCATTAGGAGTCATTAGTACAGCTTTTTGCTCATTTTGTTTTGTCTAGAACAATAGTATTTGGTTTTACCCCAGTTCCCCGGCCTATCTAGTCTCAGGTTCTCAGTCACCCAGGCAGTTGTGAGTCATGGAGTAGTCCTTCAGTGAAGTCAGATATTAGCTAATAACTCCACAGACTTTGTGCCACCATTGCATTAGTATTCAGCAAAGACATCCTTTTAGATCAAAGGGTGCCTGAGTTCCTGCTTACGTTTTTTTCTTTTGGCCATGTGTGGAGTACCTCCCTGGACCAAAGACACTAGCACTCCAGTGTGAAGACTCTATGAAGGCACCAGCTCAAGGAGAACTCTTTAGCTTCTCATGAAACAGTCATTCATAGCTAAGGGTGATTTGAGTCTGAAAGAAACTTTTCTATCTAAACTTTGGAATAGCGGTGTTCTTTGCATCTTGAATTTGGTTGAGAGATTAAAGCCACACTGAGATGACTGTGAACTCTTGGATGCCTGTTTGTTTGAATGTGAAATGTCTTCCACATGCTTGTTCCCAGATGGCAGAATTATTCTGAAAAGTTGTGGGGCTTTGTGTGTGTGTGTGTGTGTGTGTGTGGTATATGCGCACATGTGCATGAGCTAGTGTCTGTGCTTGTAAAGGTGGGGGCCAGAAATTGTCATCAGGCTTCTCCCTCTCCATTGTTCCACTCCGGTATTTTGAGACAGAGGTTCTTAGTGAGCCAGGAACTCCCTGTCCAGCAAGCCCCTAGGACCACCTATTTCTGCTTCTCCAGTCTTAGATTTACACATGCTTACTTCCACCCTAGCTTTTCCTTGGGCAGGTGCTAATAAATCTAATCCCCATTGCTTGAGCTGGTACAGTTGTCAGCTAGCCACGGACAGCCCCAAGCTTTATGCTTGAAGGCTCTGGAAGTGTTAGGAGGTTTCACGGGCTGGAAGGAGGTTACAGAGCCATAGTTTTAAAGATTTGATCCAGGTCCCAGCCCCGCTCTTCTTTCCCTCATTCACCATCCGCTGAACTGCCTTTCCCTCTGCACTCTGCCCCGTATCTGATGCTCTCTCTGCTTCACACGTGGCGTCCAACCATAAACCAAACTTTCGGAAAGTCAAAGCTAAAAAGTCTCTCCTTCTGTAAGTTGTCTGTTATTTTGGTCATAAATGCAGAGCAGGTACTAATATATTTATTATTACATTTGCTATTGAGGTTTCAGAACTGTTTATGCATTTTGCTCCATGAGTTGCTATTGTAGAGTTCACAAAATTATCCCCTACAAGTTTGTACCTTGTGTTTTCATTCCTTCAGCAGAGTTCTACATAAAGTTATAATTTTGAAGAGATTAAATTTATCAAATGTTCCTTTCAAATCCTGTGCTTTAGAGACTGAATCCAATATTTCATTGTCCATCTTTAAATCTCAGTTCTTTTCTATTTGTTTCCTTATTTGCTGAGCCATCTCCCCAGCATCTGATCATTTTTCACTCTGAATGGATATTGAATTTTGGGAAGTACTTTTCTCCCTCAGTTGGTGCGATCTTATGACTGATTGACCTGAAGACTACTTGAAGTCATACCTCTTTAGTCTCTTCCATTTTTTGTTTTAAATGACTGTTTTCTTAGATAACCATCTCCACCTTGTTTTCAATTTGTTCGTGTCATATTTTGAATACATTTTTCTATAGACAGGATATTATACTGTCATGTTTTCTTAAACTACTATGTAAATCTTTTTCTTTAAGTTTTTATATATTTAAGGTACATTTAAGCTAATTATTGATTTTTTTTTTTTGCTTAAACCCCTCATTCCTAGTTTCTGTTTGTTTCATGATTTCCTATTCTCCTACCATGCCTATACTTTTTGTAAGCAAATCGGGTGCATGTTTACAAACCAGTCTTGTTTCATATAAAAGGTTTTTAGGGATGTTGCTTTTGTACTAGATGTTGGTTGTACTGGATATTGCGGTACCCTTGTGTAGATTACAATTCTTCTGGAATTTCAGATAGTGTGTTTATCCTTGACTGAAGGATAAATAACCTAGGAGAGGTTTGAAATACTCAGTTCTTCATGATGGGGAGACTAGTGGAGCAGAGTGGTTTGCATCATGGCAGTTCAGAAAGAGGCAGGGAAGGATGGGGTAATGACCCACTAGGTTTTATTCCTTCTTCAGTTTTATTTCACCTGGGCGTGGCCCGTGGGATGCTGCCATTCACGTGCAGGGTAAGTCTTTCTGCATCAATTAATTTTCTTGGGAACTGATCACAAATCCACATAAATGAACTGCACTTATCTCCTGGGTGATTCTAAAGCCAGCAAACGTGAAAGCAAAAACCATCTTATCAGACGTTGATGCTTTAAAATTAAAGGCGATTGACAGCGATGTCTTGATGATGTGCTCCCTACATGTTGTCAGTTATTTTTTTTTTGTTTTTTCGAGACAGGGTTTCTCTGTGACTTTGGAGCCTGTCCTGGAACTAGCTCTGTAGACCAGGCTGGTCTCGAACTCACAGAGATCCGCCTGCCTCTGCCTCCCAAGTGCTGGGATTAAAGGCGTGCGTCACCATCGCCCGGCTGTTTCAAATATTTATTTTGCATTATCACCAAATCTCTGACTAAAGTTTGTGTTTCAGCCTCCTGATTTGAGAGACTGACAGGATTAGGGCTATTTTCCTCAATATTTCCCTTTACACACATGGGCGATCCCATGTACTTTTTGGAGTTTCAACCCTTTGTTATTTTCTGTTTGAGGAATTTCTGTTAGCCAGTCCTTAAAGTTTGCTCATCCAAAAGTAGATTATCAAAGTTCAGTCCTTCGTTTTATTGCAGAACCCCAAGCAAGTGATTCTTTTCTTTATTTCCTTAAAAAGGTTACAATATTTTCTCCTTCTGATCTTTACGGATTGATCATAAGATGAGGTCTTTTTTAATTAATTAATTTATTTATTAAAGATTTCTGCCTCCTCCCCGCCACCGCCTCCCATTTCCCTCCCCATCCCCCGATCAAGTCCCCCTCCCTCATCAGTCCAAAGAGCAATCAGGGTTCCCTGACCTGTGGGAAGTCCAAGGACCACCCACCTCCATCCAGGTCTAGTAAGGTGAGCATCCAAACTGCCTAGGCTCCCCCAAAGCCAGTACGTGCAGTAGGATCAAAAACCCATTGCCATTGTTCTTGAGTCTTAATACCACACATCTCACTGCCTAATTTCAGAATGACTTTTAGCTTTGATTCTTAAAGATATAGCCAGGACAGGCTCCAAAACCACAGAGAAACCCTGTCTCGAAAAACAAAAAAAACAAAAAAACAACAAAAAAAAGATATAACCTAATGCATATAACTATAAATTTCTTTTTTGTAAAAGCGTATTTACAGCCTGTTTTGCTCCTTAAAGTTTTTGATTTATGTCTTCCACCAAAATAAAAGATTTTCAGTTCATATCTCACAAAGATTATCTGAATCCCTGCTCTGTCTTGCCTGTCTGGAATTCCGTGACTCCCTTCTTCTCTTCCCATAACCACAAGGAATGCTACTCTTATTTTTAGAGATTTTAAAATAATTTCTATTCTCATCCAGGCTTGCTATTTCCTTACTTATTTCCAGACAGATTTTCTTATTAAGCACCACAATGATAGCTGCCTTAAAGTCATTAGCAAGTGTCTTAACAGCTAAACCATGTAAGTGGAGACTGCTCATTCATTTCCCTGCTGCCTAGACCCAAGTAATCACACAGAAACTATATTAATTGCAACACTGCTTGGCCTATTAGATTAGGTTTCTTATTAACTAACTCTTAGATCTTAAATTAACACATTTCTATTATCTGTGTATTGCCACAAGGCTGTGGCTTACCGGGTAACATTCTGGTATCTATCTCCTTTCACAGCTATGTAACATCTCTCTGACTCTGCCTACTTTTGCTCTACATTTCTGTTTGGATTTCCTGCCTGGCTCTACTCTGTTAAGCCATTGTCCAAACGCAGCTTCTTTAATAACCAATGGCAGTAAAACATATTCATAGCATACAGAGGGGAATCACATATCAGAACCCTATTGGTTTTGTCATCTGCTCTTGTCACTTTGGCTTCTGGCTAATCCTGGAGATTGGGTACAGGGTCCTCTATAGTATCTTGTCTAGGATATGCAGGGCATGATACAGAAGCAGAGGGGAATTATGGGCATACTGTTGCTCAGTTCTTATGGTCCCTTACAAACCTATATTCTTACAAGAATTCAGATTTCAGGCAGCAAGGGGAGGACATTGTACATTTGTGGGAGTGAGGGTAGGGTGCTACATCTCCATGCAACTGTGTAAGTCTCCATGCTATATTTTCATAAATATCATCATTCTGTGTAATAAAAGAACAGCTTGTGTAAATAACTTTCAACATATATACTTTCAGAAAAATGATTAAACATAAAAGCACATTGTCAAAGGAGTATTCCTTCCAGAAAATCATAATAGCCCAGTGCAATGCAACTTATACTTTAAGAATAGACAGCCTGGGACTTGGGGATTTGTCTATAATAACTTCTCTGTACTCTCATTATTAACGAGTGCTGGAGGTGCAGGGAGGCTATGAAGAGTTTCTTTGGGGCATGGGGAGATGCTCACCAGTTAAGGGGATGCTCTGCTCTCCCAGAGCACACACCTTGATTCCTAGCACCCATGTTGGGCAATCTAAAAGCAACTGTGAATCCAGACTCTGGCTTCTACAGGGTCCTGCACTCATGTGTACACACCCTCACACAGATAGCACGCAAATGATCTCAAGATAATTATAAAAATAAATTAAAGAATTCATTGAGTCAATGGTTGAGAAATTGTACCTTGTATTACACTTCCACTCCCAAATGAGAAAGCGATTACTTGCCATTGTAACACAATGGACAGCTCTAACAAGTTCAGTTTGGGAGACAACCTTATTATCATCCATCCCCCTTCATGGAATAGACACTAGTCTCTCGGGAATTCCCGACTAACTCTGGTTATATCTCTGGAGATAGTATCAGTGACCTTGGGGAGAAGCCAGGAGAGAAGTACATCTGCATCTCTGTTCCTACATCCTTATCAGTAATTGATGCTGGAACCTTAGTGAGCTGTTATGGCCACCCAAGCTTTTTCCCACATTATCTCTTTTGAGCACATAATGTAATTCGATTGTTGTCAACCACATTTCTAACAGGCTCTCCATATGCATAGTCCTCAAACTTATCAGGCCTTACCCATTTTAGGGCCGGGAGATCTATTTTCCGGATAGACTACTAAGTGTCAAGCATAGACACACTCCAGCTGGCAGCAGATAGCACCCTGTGCTCCCTCTTCTTGTTTTGACAGAATACTGCCCTTAGGCAGTCAAAGGTGGAAGCTTTGTAGATAATGAAAAGCAAAAATCAGCCAAGAGGAGGCAGAGATTATGTAACCCACTGAGATACCAAGGAGTTTAAGGCTTTCCCCTACAACTTCTTGTATGTATCAGAAAACTAAATAGGATATGGGGAGGGGGAACCTGAATTCCTCTCTTCCTGTGATCTTCTTCTTAGCCTGCAAACGCTCAACTGATGACTATATACCAATTACTAAATGTTTTAGCAATCTAGTAAAATTCTTGTCTGAAGATCCTATAGAAAGCAGCACACTGGTGAACCATGCCTTATCCCCTATAATTGTGTTGTCTGGATAGCAAGGAGAAACGTTCCAGGCTCTGTCTTTACTTCTCATGTATACTCTGGGTGGATATACAGAATATTTTTAAGAAAACAGTTCTTAGGCAACATAGTGCCAATTATTTGTTATTAGCATAGATACTGATAATGTCTGCTTTTGTAATCTGATGTCAAAATGGCAAAAGAGCTCTTATCCTCATTAATTATTCAGAAATATGATGTTGGCTCATTTAAACTAACTTGTGCCTTTCTCTGGCTTGGATGTGCTTCTGGGTAGGTGCGTGTACACAAAGGAATAAGCTGTTTTCTACATGAGCTCTGGGGAAATTTCTAGGTTCTGAGGCTAGGTTATGACAGCATTGATCCAAAATTAGCTAATGTATTCTTTTTCTTTGTTGTTGGGAGCAGTGAGACCCCCAGATCCTGAATTTCTTGTAACCCCCTGACCTGAGTGCCTACAGCTGCTCTGAGCACGAGACCTTCAGGAGTTCCTGATGGCAGGAGAGTGGTTTCTGGTGGGTTTGGCTGGGGCGTGGCTATCTGTATATAATCTGCCCCTGAACACAATAAAGGGGGCATTCTTGGGAAATTCAAGGATGACCCATGTCTCTGTCTCTCTGTCTGTGTGTGTTTATTTTAACCTCCAGCCCCCTTGCCTGACGCTCGCGAACTGGGTGCCAGCGCACCGAGCGCAGACACTGGGGGCGCGGTGTGCAGCACTTTGTATTTTTCCTTTTCTTATACAATGCATCCTGGCTGCATCCTCCTCTCTCTCCACTCTTCCCAGCCATTTCCCCCCACCTACCCTCTCCCCAAGAGTCTCTGCTTTTCCACTTTCCTTAAGAAAATGGCAGGCCTCCCAGGAATATCAATCAAGCACAGTATAACAAGTTACAATAAGACTAAGCACAAACCCTCATATCAAGGCTGGATAAAGGAACCCAGTAGGAGGAAAAGGGTGCCAGGAGCAGGAAAGAATCAGAGACAACCATACTCTCACTGTGGGGAGTCACAACAACCAAGGTACACAACCATAACATATATGCAGAGAATCTAATTCAGACCCATAAAGGCTCCATTATTGTCACTACTGTGTGTGTGAATTCCTATAACCCACACTTAGTTGATTCCGTGGGCCATGTTTTCAATTCCTCTGGCTCCTACACCTTCCTCCCCTCCCCATCTTCTGCAGGAGAGTTCTACCTAATGTTTGGTTGTGCGTCTCTGCATCTGATCCCATCAGCTGACAGAGGAAGCCTCTGTGATGACAATTGGGCCTGGCAAAGATCTACAAGGATAGCAGACTATCATTAGGAATCAATCATTCATTGACGATGATGATGATGATGATGATGATGATGATGATGATGATGATGATGATGATGATAGCTAGTCACATTTGGTTCTACCCTAGATCTGGGTCATTCTGCTTCAGGTTTTTGGCTAACCAGGCTGTGACTGTCATGGGCCTCAAGTTAGACCAGTCATTGATTTGGCCACTCCCACAAGCACTGAATCACCCTTGCCCCCAACACATCTTGCAGTCAGGGCAGGTAGTAGGGCAAAGATTTTGTGGTTGGGTTGATGGCCAAGTCCCAGCACTGGAAGTCTTGGCTGGTGACAGAAGATGGTCAGCTCCCTATCCCGCATGACTAGGAGCCTTTGGTAGGCTCACCCTCATATGTTCAAAGTAATTTCCACTGCACTAGGCTTCAACATTATTCTTCAAGCGCCTCCCTCGTGAATTCCAGTGTTTTCTCTCCATACTCTCTCGTTGCATGCTTCCCTCTCCAGCCTGATGCCTCCTCCCCCCATCACCACCTGACTCCAGTCCACCAGAAAAATCTATTTTATTTGCTCTTCTTAGGGAGATTCATGCATCTGCCACTCCCATTGAGTCCTCCTTGTTTCTTAGCTGGGCTGTAATGTGGTTATCCTTTACCTAACAAGTAATGTCCACTTATAAGTGAGAATATATCATGTTTGTCTTTCTGACTCTGGGTTACCTCGCTCAGGATGATCTTTTCTAGTTCCATCCATTTGCCTGCAAATTTCATGATGTATTTTTTTTTTCAACAGATGAGTAATACTCCATTGTGTAAATGTACCACAGTTTCATTATCCATTCTTCAATTGAAGGACATCTAGGTTGTTTCCAGTTTTTGAATATTATGAGTAAAACTGCTATTAACATAGTTGAGCAAGTGCCCTTAAGGTGTGATGGAGCATTTTTTGAGTATATATGCCCATGAGTGGTACTGCTGGGTCTTGAAGTAAATTGATTCCCAATTTTATGAGAGAGTTTCATACTGATTTCTATGCTGACTGTACAAGTTTTCTCTCTGACCAGCAGTGGAGGAGTGTTTTCCTTGTTGCATGAGTGGTCACTTGTGATTTTTATCTTAACCATTCTTACAGATGTAAGATGGAATCTCAAAGTAGTTTTGGTTTGCATTTCTCTGATGGCTAAGGATGTTGAACATTTCTTTAAGTGCTTAAGTGCTTCTCAGCCATTTGAGATTTCTCTGTTGAGAATTTACTGTTTAGGTCCTACCCCATTTTGAATTTGAGTATTTGGTTTATTTGATGTCTAGTTTCTTGATTTTTTTTATATATTTTGGATATTAGCTCTGTCTCAGATGTGGAGTAGGTGAAAATCTTTCCCATTCTGTAGGCTGCTGTTTTGTACTGTTGACAATGTCCTTTGTCTTATAGAGCTTTTCCATTTCATGAGGTCCCTCCCATTAACTAATGATTGTTTTTTTTTCCAACCCAGGGTGAGTTTTATTTAATTTGATATTTTAATTTTTTTTATTTTTTTGTTAAATTTATTTATTTATTAAGGATTTCTGCCTCCTCCCTGCCACCGCCTCCCATTTCCCTCCCCCTCCCCCGATCAAGTTCCTCTCCCTCATCAGCTTGAAGAGCAATCAGGGTTCCCTGACCTATGGGAAGTCCAAGGACCGCCCACCTCCATCCAGGTTTAGTAAGTTGAGCATCCAAACTGCCTAGGCTCCAGCTTATAGTTCACGATCCTAGAGAAGATAAATTAGAAGGTGAATCCAAAGACAAACATATAGGCATCCTCCTGAATATTAACCTTCATCAGGCGATGAAAGGAGACAGAGACCCACATTGGAGCACTGGACAGAAATCTCAAGGTCCAAATCAGGAGCAGAAGGAGGGGGAGCACGAGCAAGGAACTCAGGACCGCGAGGGGTACACCCACACACTGAGACAATGGGGATGATCTTTCGGGAATTCACCAAGACCAGCTAGCCTGGGTCTGAAAAAGCATGGGATAAAACCGGACTTACATAGCAGACAAGGAGGACTACTGAGAACTCAAGAACAATGGCAATGGGTTTTTGATCTAACTAATGATTGTTAAACTGTCTGTGCTATTGGTCTCCTGTTTAGCAAGCTGATTCCAATGAGTTAAAGGCTACTCCCCATTTCCTCCACTATTAGGTTCAGAGTATTTTCTTTACTTTGAGGTTTTAGATCCAAATGGACTTGAGTTTTGGGCAGGGTGATAAATTTGAATCTATTTGCATTCTTTATATGCAGATATCCAGCTAGACCAGCACCATTTGTTGAAAATGCTTTCCTTTTTCCTTTGTATATTTGTAGCTTCTTTATCAGAATTCAGGTGTCTATAGGTATGTGGATTTATGTTTGGGTCTTCAATTCTATTCCATTGATCAATGTATCTGTGTTTATGCCAATGCCATGTGGTTTTTTTTTTTTAGTTTATTTATTTATTGAGGATTTCCGC
>NW_004949117.1:4211128-4211700 GCF_000317375.1 Microtus ochrogaster | reverse complement strand
AGACAACTTTAAGATACCATCTTACACCTGTCAGAATGGCTAAAATGAAAAACACCAATGATAGCCTTTGCTGGAGAGGGTGTGGAGAAAGGGGTGCCATGTGGTTTTTATTACTTTAGCTGTGTAGTACAGTGTGAATTCACTAATACTTTGGTATATTCTTTTATTGTACAGGATTGCTTTGGCTATTCTGTTAGGGTTTTTTGTTTTGTTTCTTTTTCTTTTTTTTTTTGGTTTTCCATATGAAGTTGAGTATTGTCTTTCCAAGGTCTGTAAAGAATTGTGTTAAAAGTTTGATGAAGACTGCATTGAATTTGTAGACTGCTTTTTGTAGGGTGGCTGATTTTACTTTGTTAATCCTACCAATCCATGAGCATGGGAGATCTTTCCATCTTCTAATATCTCTTTCAAATTCCTTCTTCAAAGACTTGAATTGTGTTTTTATTGAAAGAAAAAAAAGAAATTCCCGCCTCCTCCCAGCCTCCCATTTCCCTCCCCCTCCTTCCACTCTTCTCCTCCTCCCCCCACTCATCTCCCCCTCCCTCTCCAGTCCGAAGAGCAGTCAGGGTTCC
>NW_004949117.1:4203970-4210788 GCF_000317375.1 Microtus ochrogaster | reverse complement strand
TTGGGAGCTCAGTCCGATGCTCCAGTGTGGGTCTCTGTCTCTATCTCCATCCATCGCCAGATGAATGTTCTATGGTGATATGTAAGATATTCATCAGTATGGCTATAGGATAGGGTCATTTCAGGTTCCCTATAATGGATGAAGAAAGTGTGGAATATATACACATTAGAGTACTACTCAGCGGTAAAAAACAATGACTTCTCGAATTGTGCATGCAAATGGATGGAAATAGAAAACACTATCCTGAGTGAGCTATCCCAGACCCAAAAAGAGGAACATGGGATGTACTGACTCATAATTGGTTTCTAGCCACAAATAATGGTCATTGAGTCTATAATCTGTGATCCTAAAGAAGCTAAATAAGAAGGTGAACCCAAAGAAAAACATATAGTTGTTATCCTGGGTATGGGAAGTAGACAAGATTGCAGGGCAAAAAATTGGGAACTTGGGGGTAGGGTGGGACGGGGGTAAGGAGAGATGGGGAGAGAACAGTAAGAAGGGGAGAATGGGGGGAACTTTGGGAAACGGGATGATTGGGAGAAAGGAAGGTTGGATAAAGGAGCAGGGAATCACATAACTTAATTAAGGGAGCCATCTTAGGGTTGGCAAGAGACTTGAACCTAGAGGGCCTCCCAGGTGCCCAGGGTGAATTTTTTTTTTTTTACAAATCTTTCATGTACTTGGTTAGAGTTACCAAAATATATTTTATATTATTTATGGATTTTGTGAAGGGAATAGTTTCCCTGATTTCTTTCTCACTTCATTTGTCATTTCTGTATAAGAGGGATACATATTTTTTTAGTTAATTTTGTACTTGACCACTACCCTGAAGGTGTTTATCAGGTATAGGAGTTCCCTGGTAGAATTTTTAGAGTCACCTATGTATGCTATCACATCATCTGCAAATAATGATACTTTGACTTCTTCTTTTCCTATTTCTATCCCCTTGATCTCCTTGTTGTGTTTTATTGCTCTAGTCAGAACTTCAAGTACTATATTGAACAGATATGGAGAGGGTAGACAGCCTTGTCTTGTTTAAGATTATACTGGAAATACTTTGAGTTTCTCTCCATTTACTTCGATGTTGGCAACAGGTTTGCTGAAAATTTCCTTTATGTTTAGATATGTCCCTTGTATCCCTAGTCTCTCTAAAGCTTTTATAATGAATGGGTGTTGGAATTTATTAAAGTTTTTTTAATTTTGAAAATTCTTTTGGCATATAATGGGCTAATCAGGTTTTTTTTCTGTTTATGTGGTGAATTACATTAACTGATTTTGGTATGTTGAGCCATCTCTGTATCACTGAGATGAAGCCTACTTGATCATGGAGGATGATCTTTTTAATGTGGTCTTGGATTCAGTTTGCAAGGATTTTGTTGAATATTTTTGATTCTGTTCCTGAGGAAAATTATTCACTCTGATCCTTTATTCCATCCAATTTCCTTTTTATTTTCCCAAAAAGATCCCCGATCCTACATAATTTTCCCCAACCCCCAACCCTACACCAATTATAATCAACCTCTAAATGATGTCCCTAACCCTGAGGATGAACTTTGTTGGGAGAGGGGACATTGTCTTCTAGAATTACTTCCAGCTGTCATGGGAGCCATGTTTTTTTCTATGGGATCATATGAAAGTAAAATGATAGTTAAGTTCCAAGATTACTGTCTGGTATAATTGCAAATGATCTCTGCATATTCTGTAGGGTTTTTCTGAGGTTCCTATTTGGAGTTCTGGCAAGAATATTGTAAAAGAGTATACCATTTCAGCTAACCAAGTTGGAACCATCTTGAGCAGCTGGTACCCAAAACAGGTCTTATATAGTAGCCCTATCAGCATCATGACATCATATAAACTAGGTGGAGTTGTTGTGGTACCACATTTTCTTCCTGGAACTTCAAAGATTACTGCAAGAAAATTTATTGTTCATTGTGGAAAACTTAAACATTATTTATATAGACATATACATATATATATATTCAATAAAGTATATGATAAAGACAAAAATAGATATGAAGAAAAGTAAATTATTTTCAAAATTATTTCTTCTTTCTGTTCCATACCAGAAGTCTCTTGACATGAAACAGAAACTCTAATTTTTTCTTTTAACAACATGCATGGATTTAGAGAAGAACAGAGCCATTGTCCACTCCAAAGTCAGCTCTATATATTCATATATATATATATATATATAGATACATACATATATTTAAATCTATATATTTTGATCATCTGTCCTTACAAGTCATATTCCTTTTTCTTAATAATCCTTATTGGATAGTTTTTTCCTTCTGTCATCATCCAAATATCCAGGGTCTCTTGAATTTTTGAAGATGTGTATTTTCCTATAAAGACAAGAGCAGAAGCTTGCCACAACTCTGTATGGTTTCTTTACCACATGTATGGTTGTCACCGTGGTGGATGAGCCATCATTTCTCTTTCTCAAGAGGTTTCTCTTTTTCAAAGCAATCTTTATTGATTTTGATGGCATCCATAGTTTTTCTTCTCCTGTGGAAATAAGAACAAAACCCTTTCCCCAACATAGCAAATTGTGAGGTCAACACATCCTTGAAATACAACAGCTGATTTAATTCAGAAGACTTTTCTATTATCCAATGTCTCTCTGCTGCTGTTGTCCCTTTCTCATTAGTAGTAAGAAAATTCAAGGTTAATAAAGCATTTTGTAAACTCTTTCTGGGGGTATTTTCCATCCCTTTCTGTGTGTTTAACATATTCTTTATACTTTCGTTTGATCTTTCTACAACTGTTTTACCTGTAGGATTGTGTGGTATACTTGTAATATGCTTTATGTTATAATAAGCAAAAAACTGTTTCATTTTCTTAAAGATATATGCTGGACTATTATCTGTCTTTATTTGTGCAGGTATACCCATGATGGCCATTACTTCTAATAAATATGTGATTACTTAATCAGTCTTTTCTGAGCTTAAAGAAGTTGCCCACAGAAAACCTAAATAAGTGTCAGTGGTGTGGTATACATATTTTAATTTTCCAAATTCTTCAAAGTGGAACACATCCATCTGCCAGATTTCATTCCTTTGAGTACCCTTGGGGTTAGTCCCTGCAGGTAGTGGTGTTTGATTATGTAAAAACAAAGTAGGACATCTTTTTATTATCTATTTATCTTGTTGTCATGTAATAGAAAACTTTTTCTTTAAACCTATGCTATTGACATGATATTTCTTATAGAATTCTGAGACCTTTAACACACTTCCAATCAGTAATTGATCAATTTCTGCATTTCCTTGTGCTAGAGGATCTGGCAGTCCAGTATGGGATCAGATGTGTGTTATTTATATAGGACAAAGCCTATTTCTTATTATATCCTGAACCTGTATGAATAATGAAGTAAATTCTGTATCATCTGGCATAAATTCAACAGTTTCAATATATAAAACAACACTTTCTGCATATGAAAATATGCACCATGAAAATAGCATATAATTCTTCCTTTTGGACAGAATTATAAGGGTTTTGATCCACCTTACTTAATTCTTCTGATTTGTAACCTGCCTTTCCTGACTTATTTACATCAGTATAAAATGCATGGGCTCCAGTTATTGGAGCATCACATAAAATTTGGGGAAGAATTCCCAAATATAAGGTTACGTCTATCACTTTGGGGATAATTGCTATTAATTTCTCCCCAAAATTAGAACAAGCTCTTTGCCATGATTCATTTTGTCTTCCCCTAACTTTAATTTAGTAGTAAAAGGCACTATAATCTCTGCTGGGTCTATACCTGCTAATTGATGAAGTCTCAATTTACTTTTTATAATTAATTCAGAGACTTTTTTCACATAAATTTTTAATTTTTTACTTGGTTTATGTGGTTAAAAGTTCCATTCTAAGATAATATTATCTCTTCGCATTAAAATTCCTGTAGGAGAAATTCTGGGAGGCAGTATGACTAGAATACAATTAAGATTTGGATTCACTCTATCCACATGTGCCTCCTGTAATTTCTCCTCAACAATTGTCAATTCCTTTTCCACTTCAGCTGTTAATTTTATGTGATTATTCAAGTCTTTATCACCATCTAAGGTTTTGTTAAAATGAATTATTAGATCAGGTATTATCCCAACAGCTTGCAGAATACAATCCAGAGTATTAATTAGCAAAAATTTTCCATGGTAATGTTGTCTACAATTATATAACTTTCAAATGTATTGATTTATTCATTAATAAAATATTTATCTGGTATGAGGTCCGGTAAATTGTTTTAGATGTAAAAAAAAATCTTCATTGTCCAACAGGTGTCGTCATTAAAGAGTAGCGACTAGCAGTTCAACCTGGGCCACAAACAATTCTGAACGGCTTAAGTTTCCCCACCTTGATGCTGATTAAACACTGAGATATATGCTTTGCTTGACAAATTAAAAGCAATTAAATCAATTCTGTACCTGGAGCAAGAAGCCCAGAACTCAGCAGCTGGGAGTATAAACTGGAAGTTGGGCAAGTTGCCACACTGAAGGGAACACAGCCGGGAACGTGGCAGGGACTGTGTTGGTGGGGGTGGGCGGCATGGACATGTTTGAAAATTTCCAAGTTGCAGCATGCAGTTAGCTCCGCTGTGGTGGGGGTTTTTACAAAATAGATAAATAAATAAATAAATAAATAACAAAACTGCTTAGTAGGTAAAAGCAAGTCAAGCGGGTGGGTGTGGGAGACTTTCTTGGCTGTGGATTGTTTAGGCCTTTAAGCCGATCCACCTGGTAGGTGTGGAGTTCAGATCCACATGGGACGCCAGATGAAGAAGGATGTTAAAAATAGAAATCCCACACTAGCTCAGAATTGAGTATCATAAAAGGTTATTTATTTATGGGTAGAGTCACAGATCACAGTCCTCTGCTGGAACAGGGAACAGCAAATAAATCCCGCAGCTGGAAGAGAGGCTAGACTCTTTACGTCAGCAAATGTAGACTAAGAAGCCACGCCCAAGTGGGCGGTAACTTAAGACTACTGGTGGTAGGAATTCCCACAGCGCTCTTTTTTGAATCCTAGTGTGGTTTGCACATCAGGGTAATGATAGTCTCATAAAATGAATTTTGCAATGTTTTTTTCTGTTTCTATTTTGTGGAATAATTCGAAGAGTATTGGCGTTAACTTTTATTTGACAGTCTGGAAGGATTCCATCAAAAAAGTGTTAGAAACTGAGTCATTTTATTTGCTTGTTTGGAAGACTTTTAATAACTGCTTCTATTTCCCTAGGGATTATGGGTCTATTTGTTTATTTTGTCTTGCTTTAACTTTGGTAAGTGATCTCTATGGAGAAAAATATCCATTTCTTTTATATTTTCCGATTTTGTGGAATATGGGTTATTAAAGTATGACTTAATGATTCTTTGGATTTCCTAGGCATCTGTCAGAATGCGCATTCAAGGACATGTTAAACTATAGCAGATTTGTCTTCTAATAAAATATGAATGAATTCAACACTAAAAATCAGAATGTTATACATCATCAAGGATTTTAAAACATTGAATACACTGAGGACATATCCCACTTGGCAGAACTCTCAGAAGTAAAGTGGATTTCAAGGAGTATTACAGAATCTTGATGAAATTCTTTTATTTTAGACTTTATCAGTGATGAAGGACACCTTTTCCAGATAGACAAGTTCTTGTCAGTATGGAATAACAAATGTCTTCTGCAGACAGTGAATTAACAGAAGAGATATTTGTGACTTGCTTTTGAATAGATTCATAATTGTTATCATTGACTTTCACTTTATGTTAAGGTGATGAACCTTTGGGAGAGAACAGAGTTTTAGCTGACATTTTTCTTTAACACTTACATTATGGCAGATTATATTATTATGTCATAGCATACTATATTATTACATCATAGTATGCTATATTATTACATCATAGAATAATATAGTTTTACATCATGGTTTACTGCATTATTACATCATGGAGTACTGTACTACTACATCATGACATACTATATTATCACATCATAGTATTATATCATGGTGTGCTGTATTATTGCATCGTGGTAATCTGTACTATGACATCATGTTGTACTGTACTATTTCATTCATGACTGATATTCCATAAATTCTGATCAAAACATTGCTCTCAACAATTACATATAGAACACAGAAATTAAAAAACATTGTGGTTATTCAGTGAAAAACAAAATTTCCTCATCCCAGTTCCCACATATATCAACTGAATTTAGAAAGAATCTTTTGCTTATAATTGGACATACCTGGGTTCATTCAAGTAAGATGTCATATGGAAGTTTGGGGAGATGTGTGTGTGTGTGTGTGTGTGTGTGTGTGTGTGTGTGTTTGTGTGTGTGTGTGTGTGTGTGTGTGTGTGTGACTGGATCTCCTGTAATAGCCCGAGGATATTGCCATGATTGTGATTTACACCAAGGACATTTGTGGAACAGCCTACATGTTCATCAGCCTTTCTTCCAAGTAATCAGTTAACTTGGGTCTTACAGAGACATGGATGAAAAGCATCTTTATGCTCAATCGCATAGATTTCCTTTCATCAAGGATGATTAGACGATGATATTAGATGAGTGCTTATCTACCAACATCCAAGACCAGTGTAATTCCCCCCTAAGGTTTCATTCACAGCTCAAATAGCTAGCCATGGATGGTGGATTGCCCACACTTTACCTCATCTATTACAGAGTTTGCAACAATGTTCCTTGTTATGAAATAGATCTTTTTTTTTATATATTTTGTTCTTACTAGACAAACTTTATTTTTTTTTGTATTTTATTTTTTATTTATTTTTTCTGGTTTTCTTTTTCTTTTTTTTCTTTCTTTTTTTATT
>NW_004949117.1:4194504-4203764 GCF_000317375.1 Microtus ochrogaster | reverse complement strand
TAGGATCAAAAACCCATTGCCATTGTTCTTGAGTTCTCAGTAGTCCTCATTGTCAGCTATGTTCAGCAAGTCTGGTTTTATCCCATGCTTTTTCAGACTCAGGCCAGCTGGCCTTGGTGAATTCCTGAAAGAACATCCCCATTGTCTCAGAGTGTGGGTGCACCCCTCGCGGTCCTAAGTTCCTTGCTCGTGCTCCCCCTCCTTCTGCTCCTGATCTTTAATTGTAGACAGAGACTGCTCGTTCTTTCTGGCCACTCAGACCTGCAAAATCACAAGGAAACTATATTAATTACATCACTGTTTGGCTGATGTCTCAGGGATATTTCTTACATTTTAATTAGCCGATTTCTATTATATATAGTTACCTCTTGTTTCTTGGGCAGCTACATGGTATCTCCTTGACTCTGTCTACTCTCTCTTCCAGACTGGCTATATTTTGCCCTGTCATAAGCTAAGCCACCTTTATTCATTAACCAGTAAAAGTGATACATATACAGAAGGACATACCACATCATTTAATCTCTTAGTTTATTTTCCTATGAATAAATCCTTTTCCATTAACATCATGTATGAACACACATAGCTTTATCTGTTAATGTGGCTTACATATCAGCATTGTTTCTTATCAACAAACTTACCATATCATAAAATGAATTCAGTTTAGCTTTGCATGGAACTTACAAACTAATTTTGCGTGGAATTGACTAACTAACCACCATTCAAACACCTAGACTGAATGGGTTAGCTTAAAGCAACAGGAGACTGTTTTTGAAAACTCACCTATTGTGAAAAGTATACAGGACTCTTGAAATTATTTCTACAATAAGCATAAATATACCCTAGGCTACTGACAAATATTAGATATGTCCTGCACATAGTTTGCGTGTCAGTAAGTAGGAAAGATAACTAGAAATGTCTCTTCTTAGAATTGCCTCTGATGTCTATACCTAAAAATTGTGGATTTGGGGGGATGTTAAAATCATAACCCTTCAAGGTGGGTGAGGGCATGGGATGTGGTTCTATCCTCAGGAATGGTATTCCTGTCCTTAGGAAAGAGTCCTGAGCTCCTTCTGTTTTTCTGCCTTGTGATGACTGAGAAAAGGAGGCTTTTAGAAGGCACCAAATTTCCTAGCATCTTAAGCACATAATTCCTGGCACTCAGAAGTAGGGATACACAGTTTCTTTGCTTATAAGATAGCCAGTTTATAACAGTACGTTACAGCAGCTTAAAATATGTGTATACACAAACACCCCCCCCACATGTTTGTCAACTTGACACAAGCTAGAGTCATCTGAGAGGAGGGGACCTCAATTGAGAAAATGCCTCCATAAGATCCAGATTTAAGAAAGATATCAGAGGGCCCAGCGCATCTCTATAGACTCTGCATCAGGTCCTGTCTCCAGGTTCCTGCCCTGCGGGAGTTCCTTTTCTGACTTCCTTCAGTGATGAACAGCGATATGGAAGTGTCAGCCAAATAAACCCCTCTTCCCCAGGTTGCTTTGGTCACGGTGTTTTATCACAGCAATAGCAACCCTAACTAGGACAATGTGTATATGTGACCATAGGCAATTTTTGAATTTTTTTGTTTGCACTCAAAATATGTTTATGACATTTTTACATAGCCCGTATACATACCACAAAAGGAGAGTGAACTTTCACGTGAGCATACACATGTGCTTAAAATACGAAGAGTATCCCACAGGGAAAACCACCAACCAGAGACAGATGGAGGGAGCCCGACTTAAGACTATATGACTTTATTTATACAATGGTAGTCTCATCGCGTTGTGTAAAGGCACGAGTCTGTCTTTATGAGATAGAAACCCATCACAGATGCTGATTTTCCACAGGAATGGATATGCAGGATAATGCCTACCAACGGCTTTTTCTGAGTTGTCTCCCACATTGTGCAAGCTTGGTGTTTGGACACCGCATGTCTGATAGTACGTTCCCAGTGAAGATTAGGCTTACGTTCTTCTAAAAAGAGACTCTTTCGTAAGATATGGAAGATGAAAGGAGAGCTAAGCCCTCGTTAGCCCTGACACTGGCAGGCAGGCAGCCCCCAGAGCTCCTGCAGAAAGCAGACGTGAGGTCTGTCGAGGCTGACCAGAGCTCTGGAGAGCGTCCACTCTGGTACTTTGGCAGCTGACATCCCTGGCGGGGCTATCTTAAAATTTCTTCAACAGCTTATCTTCCCGAGGGTGTGGGCAGCTTTTTCTAATGTTGCAGGCCGAACTGTAAGGCCCATGAGTTAATATGTTGAAACAGTAACACAGCTCCTTAGATGAAACTGTATATGGAGATGGGGACTTTAGAGAACTCATTTAAGTTACAATTATGTTGTAGTATAGATTGAAATCATGAGGAAAGGGAAATATTAGAATACACAGAAAAAGACTGGGACCTGTGTGCATGGGGAAAAGACCTTGTGAGGATGTAGAGGGATGCTAGCCATCTGCAAGCTGAGAAGACACGTTCCAGAAGAAACTAGCTTTGTTTGCCATCTTGTTGCTATCTTAGCCTTGGAAGCCTAGTCTCCAAAATCATTGGAAAATAATTCATAATCTTGGGATGATGCAATCCATAGTATTTCATGATTGTAGACCCTATGAGATTAATACAAACCTCCAGCATCTCCAAAGTTTTTGTTAGTTTCTCTCTCTCCATTTCTCTGTCTATCTCTGTCTCTATAACAAAATAACAAAACACTAAAAAACATTAAGCAATATGAAAACAAGGGTATTTCTCAATGTTTTACACTAAAAACATATTAGGGTAAACGGACAAATATCATGCCTGAAACATGGTCACTCCTAAATTCTCACTGTCCATTCAGTCACGACAGAGTGTGCCCTGATATTTGAGGAATTTATTTAACGGACTCTGCTTTTTATTTCTTCAGAATTTGCATGAATAAAATATAACATCCTTCTCTCTCACCAACTGAAGACTCATGCTGCGGAGGAGCAGTTGTCAAGCTGGGGAACAGGCAGTCCCCAATGAGTGGGACATGTTCTGAAAGGGTCTCTGTCATTCCTTGGCACCTTCTTCAGCCTCTGCTGTTTTCCATGTTTGTGACAGCTGTCAGCTATTAGGATACTTTAGTATCCAAAACTGATACTCTGGGAATTAATATACATGCTTTTACATTTTAAAAACATATGCTGATAGTAGCCAAAACTCTTCTCTCAAAACTTTATCAGGGGATTAAGAATGAGACATTGAACTGGTCGGGACAATTTAAACTGTGTGACACTGGAGCCTGCCACTGTCAGCATCTCGTGGTCTGCTCCCTGGGCTGAGATCAAGTTTAACAAGAGGCTCCAGCCATGGGATTATTAAACCTTCTAACGGATAGTGTTTTATTCTCTTTGATGTTGCAATGTAATTGCTTTCTTTAATTTTCAGGTTTAGTTTGTATTACTAGCATACACAAATACAATAGGCTTTGTTGAGATTAGTAGTCAGAATGGGTTTTATTTCTGCATAGTTCAGAATTTTATTCTTTTCATTTTATTTTCATTTTATTTCATTTATTTTAAAGTGTATGTGTGAGAGTGTTTGTGTGTGTGTATGTGTGTGTGTGTGTACTTGTGTGTTTGTTTGTTGCAGCCAGAGTTGACTTTCATCAAATGTCTTCCTCAAATTCCCTCTACCTTAATATTTAAGACAGACTCTCACTGAACCTCACTAATTCCACTAGACTAACTGGCCAACAAGCTTCCGAGATGTCCCTGTCTCCACCTCCCTCCCCAGTACTGGGATAACAGGCAGTTACTGGCACATGGGTGCAGAGCCTGGAATTCAGCTCCTCACAAGTGGGGCAAGATGTTTCCCAGTTGAGCCATCTCCTAACACTGTCTTTAGAGTTTCTAGACACTTATCAGGTCATTTGAAGGAAAAGAGATCTCTTTCTTTCCAACCTGAATGACACATGCTTTTTTTAAAATTTTCTTTTGTAAATACTCGAATTAGAACATCCACAGTAACGACACATGGAAGTAGCTCAAACCTGGCATTGTTGTATCAGTTACCAGCGATGAGGATAATTCGCAGGTTTTTGCCTATCTTTAATCTTGTTTGTACTGATGCCCTTTATCATCTGAAGAATCTCCATTTCCCCAGTTTTAATGTTTTCATCATAGAATGGTGTTGGCTCTTGCCTATGATTTACTTTTTTATTTTGAGAAGATTATATGTGTTTGGCATTTTTCTATTGATACGATGTACTACATTGATTCATTTGGGATGTTAAATTCAACTCGTAAGCCTGAGGAAACATCTCACTTTCACATGACAAACTATCTTCTACATTCTTTTGGATTTTATTTTTGGTAATTTTGTTTAGTATCATTTTCCCATAGTCATAAAATATTGGTATATACTTTTCATATTTTTTGTACCTTGAGTATCAGACTGCTATGGGCTCCTTGAAATTAAGTGTGTTTATACTGTTCTCCTTCTACTTTTAGAAAAGAATAACATTCAAAATTATATAGAATTTAACATTCTTTTGCTTTGGTCTTTTCGTCATGGCAAAAATTATATAATCAGTCAGCCTCTTTATATACTATATGTCTTTATCTCTGTCTACAGGAACATGTCTATTTTGTTTTACTGGAATGTGGTTGTTAACAGTGTTTCTTCATAATTGATTTTTATATTGAAAATAGATTCTTCTCTCATACAAAGCATCCCAATTCCAGTTTCTCCTCTCTTCATACCTTCCAGATCGACCACCTCCCCTCTGCTCCTGATCCACCCCCCCCTCCACTCCGCTTCAGAACACAGCAGGCCTCCAAGAGCCAACAACTGAACACGACAAGACAAGATAAAACCAGACAAGGCAAAGACGCTCCTACTGAGGCTGGACAAGACAACCCAATAAGCAGAAAATGGCTGCAGAAGAGGTAAAAAGTCAGAGACACACACGCGCACCGTTAGAAGTCCCATAGGAACACAAGCTAACAGTTGTGAAATATGCACAGAGGACTTGGGGCATCCCCAAGACCTACTGAATCTAACCAGGGCTCATATGGGCTCAAAGACACTGAAGCTTCATAGTTATTCCTATTTCTCTGTTTGTTCTTTCTTTTGTGGTTTTTATTAATGCAAGCAAGTGCTCTCTTTTCAGTATGATGGGAATGCTTTCTAAGGGAACAGTATGATATATATATATATATATATATATATATATATATATATATTTAAAATTAAAATGCTTACCTTTTTAAGAATTTCATACATGAGCACTGTTCTATCTCACCTCTGCTCCCCCTTCCTCCCCACACAACTCTTTCCATCCCTCAATTCCCCAAATTTATGATTTCTTCTTTAATTATTATAATTTCATTTATACATACGTGCATCTACAACTTACTGAGTTCATACATGTGCTTTGGGGCTGACCACTTGGGATTGGATAATGAATCCAGGATTCATCCTTGGAGAATATTGATTCTTCTCTCGGCAGTCCTTGTGACATTTCTCCCATCCACATTGTTATGTCAACTGGTGTTGTCACTTGCACATCTTGTTCATGTAGCCTTATTGGTGAAACTTCATGCATGCAGCTTCCCCAGCATCTCTAGAAGACAACACTGTTCCCCACCAGATGTCCCTCCAATCTTTCCATCCCCTCCTTTGGAGATTTTCCCGAAGATTTAGATGCAGAGGTTGCACTGTAGATGTGTCAGTTAGCCTTGGGAATCCCACATTCACGTCTTCAATGTTTATAAAGGTCATTTTCCTAGTGTTTGCTCTTATTTCTAGTGGGATATTGGGAGATACTTATGTATAATTATGCCTTCTGCCTCTTTTGAACTGGCATTGTTATATGGATTATATCTATGTGTGCTACACATCAAGATCCATGGAGCTCATTATTATTTCACAATATTTTCCATCTTTTTATAAAGTTGAGGTTATAAAGAAGCACAAGTTTTATTTATAATTTGCTTTATTTGCCTTCTAGATGGTACTTCTGATCATCTTTGTTTGTTTCTGGATTTGAGTTATTGTCTAATAATTTTTTCATTTTAATACAATTTTATTCTCATTTGATTTGTTTGGCCTGTTGTCATCTACATTACATTTCAATATGTTACAGGAACAATAGTCCAATTACACCCACCTTATGTTATAAAATTAATTTTTAATCCAATTGAGAAGAGTTATTATGGAAATGAAGCATGTTCTGTGTTGGGGATAAGTGTGCAACTGACTTGATAGATGTTCATTTGTGCGTGGTGTATGTGTATATGTGTCCGTATGCATTCACATGCATGTACTAACACTCATTTCCCACCTGAATAATATCTTCTTGGTAAGCATATTTATACCCAAAATTCTACCAGGTTTTTTTTATTTGTTATTGTTTTTATTTTTGATCTTTGAAAGATTTTTCTATATAGGTGAATCATGATTTAAAGTATAGTTTTACAAATCTTGAGCATATCACGACCTTCCTTCCAAATTCCACAAACTTTTGGTTGAAATTTGGCCATTAATCTTATATACACTCTCTTGTACACTAGAGAGACATTCTCCTGGCTTTCCAGATTGTCTGTGTCTTTGACATTTGACAGTCCCTATATATCTGTGACATCCTGACGTTTGTGATACTAGATGTTAGCTGAGTCCCTCGAGTATTTTCGAAGTCTTTTGACGGTTGTCTTGCCACTCTGCTTTCTCTCTACCCTCCGGCGTTTCTTTAACCTGTAATGATACGTTGAAGTGTTTAACAAACATTCATATTTCCTCAAGCCTGATTACTTTCTCTTCCTTTTTTCCTTTGGATTGTGTGATTTCTCTTGTGCTAACTTCCAGTATGTTGATTCTTTCTTTTCTAATTTTGTAAATTCCCACTGCCGATGAGCATCTCTAGGAAATTATTTGATTATTGGGCTTTCCTTGCTAAGATAGTGACATGGCTCTTTCTAATAACTTCACTCTCTACTAAGAGTCTTCATTGGATGGGACAGAGCTATCGTACCTTCATTTACCTGCTAAACATTGTTTCCCTTAGGTTGTGAAATGTGTGAGGAACAGTTGCCTTGGAGTCTTTATCTTTGATTGTGACATCTGAGTCTTTCTATAAGCAATCTCTATTGTCTACTTCAGCTCTCATGTCTGCATCTCACTTTCTTGTCTCTCTGTTTATCTTATAGAAACTGGGCATTTTAGATCATTTCTCCTGCCCTGGGCTATTGGTATTTAGTTTGTTTAATTACTTGTCTGCACCACATCAATGATGCCTACTTTTCCACTGTTTGTGATGTTCTTCGGAGAATTTGGCCTTGGGCAAATGCACAGTTCCCTGTACTGACAAAGGTTTTTATCTGTCCCTCTTTTTCTCCGTTCTTACTATTAAGCTTCTAGCTAGTGTGTATCTATTATTATCAAACCGAATTTGACTCCACTAATTACTAGTTCATTGCTCTTTTGTTTTGACAATGCCTGAGGAAACAAATTGTTTCATAAACTAATCCAATTAAATTCGGGGCCCTTGGTAGAGGTAGTGTTTAAAGCTAATCTTTCTATCTTGTCCTGGCCCCAGAAGTATGTCTGGCTGACTCGGTTTCTCTTTATTAAACCTTTACCTTGTCTATAGTTGCTTTTGGTGGCATAATCATATTAGTTTCTTTATTACCATGAGACATTGATTGCTTTGAAAACAATCTTTACACTTCAAATCTTCTACTTTCATTT
This sequence comes from Microtus ochrogaster, assembly GCF_000317375.1. Lineage (NCBI taxonomy): Eukaryota > Metazoa > Chordata > Mammalia > Rodentia > Cricetidae > Microtus > Microtus ochrogaster. The sequence goes on along the minus strand of NW_004949117.1, from coordinate 4,196,053 downwards.
CAGATAAAATCGGTTTTTCTGGGAATCTCCTAAAAATTTTCTATCTTCTACTCCAATGCTTGAGAAAGGTTAGTGCTCAGTCCTCTTAAGATAGCACCTCTACTCTGCTGGGCAAGGACATTGTCCACCGACTTTCTCCAGTCTCCTCTTCTGACCCCAAACTAAGTTTGCAGAGAAATTTTTGGCTCCTTTTAAGTATATCTTCTCCAATACATGTAAGTAAAGCTTCTATACATGCCATGGACATAGTTTCTCTCCCCTGGAGGAGAACACCTACCTGCAGGAGAGAAGTGATGGGTACCACCATCTTATCCCTTGCCTTCTAGGCTGGACTATGAAGGACACAGAGAATCTTGGGTGTGGGCAACAACTGCCAACACTAGACATTTTCTTTCATTGAGCTGGAGGTTGGCAGTTGGTACTGCTATGTATGCATTCCAGATGTTTTCAATCTTCTAAGATTTTATTATACTAAAATTTATGGAATTAATATTTTTCTATCTCTTATATGTGTCTTGGGGACAATTTTAGAGAATTTGAGGAGAAATTCACATACACACATTGTTTTATTGGTTCTTGTTGTTGTAAGGGGGAAAAGTCTTACTGAGATCTTTACCTTATCATTCCAAATCTGTCTCCTCAGCCCTATTGTGCTTCACAATAGCTCTAGACTAAAAACAATCAAGGAATTATTATTCAAAGTCAAGGGATTAAGTAAGAAAAAATGTGCTGGCTTGTTCTCTGTGTCTATCAAGATAAGAACAGTCTCGAATTTATACTATAGAAGATCTTTCTCTTGCTTCATAGTAGGAGAATTCAGACAAGATCTTTAAAGTCATATCAAATGAATAAGTAAAGAACTAAGATGAAAAATGTCTGTGTAAATACAATATAAAAGCTGGAGGTTCAGTATGGGATGATATCTCTCCAAGGTTCACCTACCATTGAGGAAGATGATCTCTAGCAGAATATCAGACTTTGGATATTCAATCTGAAATAGTTCCCTTTTCCCATTCAGGTGAACTGGAGCCTTGACTGTAGGTCAAACACTTGTTTAGTAACAATATTTTACGGGGAGCAGAAAGGTGAAGAGATGGAGATCAACTCTTACTGCTGATGTGACTTCTCATTGGTCGTCTCCAAAGGATGCTATTGCGGCAGGTGTAGCGAGGTTGTTCTTTCCAAATAGCCATATTTACAAGAAGAAGGGGGAAACACAAATTGGAAAGCACTTACCATGCTCCTCTTCATGGGAGACCATAATGTTCTCCTGCAGTTGTTGAACAAGGTGATTAATTTATTTTTTTATTAGCGTTCTTAGGGTTAACTTGTGGGGAAAGGGTTAAAAACCTTTCTGGGGGAAAGACAGACAAGCCTCTCATGTGGCTTCGCAAGCATGAGAGAGTGGTGCTGTAGTGGTTTTGAAAGCCTTATGTGGGTGCAGCGGATGAGGAGAGGTTGGATAGTTCCCAGGAGTGGAACTGAAGCTGGGACAGCTGGGTGACAGCAAGGGACTGATTTTCGACAACTGCAAGGTACCCCCCCACCC
>NW_004949117.1:4185959-4194404 GCF_000317375.1 Microtus ochrogaster | reverse complement strand
CACCCCCTGCTGCAGAAAAAGGTTGGTTTTGAAGTTTCCTACAAAATTCACTGCGGAAAAAACTGGGCATATCTGAAATGAGTCAACATTTGCTCTTGAGTAGAAACTAGTTAGTTAATTTATCAGAAGTAATTTATATGAGAAATTGGAGGCTAGGTACCATTTAGCTGTGAAGAGATGGCAAAGTAAAATGAAAACACCCGAGTGCCATAAGAGAATCTGAAAACAGCTGCCAGCCTTAAGCCTGCTTGTGTAGCAAGGGCGGCTGGGACCACCAGAATCCAGACGACTTAAGGAGTGATCTTGGCTCTCTGAGCAGAGCCAGGGCCCAGACATCCAAGAGAGTGGACGTAACTCTGCTTTGGGGTGTAACCTAGAATGCCAGATCAGTGAAGCAGACTATTATTCTGATAATCACAGAAGCTGAAAATTGTAGCAAATGATTTTTGTAAACAAGGAGAAGAAATTTTGGTAGATAGTGGCTGAAAGGAGAGCAAGCAAGAGAACTGAGCAAATTCTTCCTTGACTTTTCTTTTTTTCAACTTCCTTCTGGTGGTCCAACAGTGATTGGTTCTCTCAGGGAGGTGGATGGTAGTGTCATTTGTAGAGTATCAGCCCGAGTACCATAAAACCAACTAGAGAATCCGAGTTGGAACAAAGGACAGTTGCTAAATTACTGCCCTATTTTTGGTAATAGGACCATGGTCATAATAATGATTTTGCTCATTTTTATATCTGGAATCAGTTGTATATGGTTTCAGGGTGTGTTACTGGTCCCACATGTCTTGAGACTATTATCTATTTAAAGATTTTAAGAGCTGGTTAGTGCCCCTATATGCTGCAGTTTTAAAATGCAAAGGCATAAAAAATATCCAGTGTATTTAACACAATGTTTCCAAATATCACCATTTCCTTTTATTGCTATTACATACTTTCTTACTGGAAAAACACAAAATGAAGCCCAATGCTTCTGTCTCTTAACAGATGTCTTTCACAATGCTTGCACTGTTCTGCAAAATAAATTAGACTAATGTACAAGGGATTGAATATAAGAGTTGCTGTGGATCCACTCTCCCAAGCCCTACAGTGCAAATATGAACACCCACGACACATGATGCATTAACTCAGACATGTTATTTATGACAGGTTGCCCAAGTAAGGTAGACTGGTAGATTCTAGGGATCATTTCGGTAGCGACAAAATGACATTTCAAGTACTTCACTGAGTTTGATTGGAGTCACAGCATGCAGCGTTTGGTCTCTGGAGAATCACCTTTGAAGCCTGTGTGCTCCTCTGTAGTCTCTCTGATATCTACTTACCTCCCATGGTATGTATTGCTCAGCCTGGCTCCATTCTCTGCCTTTCCCCCAGCTCCTCCTTCCTCTGTATGTTCATCTCAGCAATTCCTTCTCAAGTTAGCTTTCCTCTCTGTGTCTGAATTTGCATTATCAACCGCTGCTTTGTACTCTCCACCCATCTTTTGTTTCCGAAACAATTAGTCAAGCTAATTCTTAAGTTGTTCTCCTGTTGTTTCTCTGCCCCCATCATATACCACGTGAGATCACCCATTGCCTAGGAGATTCATGCCTCAGCAGTGTTCCAGCATGTTTACTCAGCATTTTATAATCTCCTCCTTTTCTTGTTAGTTTTGTAGCTTTCTTGTCTCTTCCAGAGGTTGATCAGACACTTTTGGAGGCTCAAACAGCAGGACTTCACTGAGTTTGTAGATAACTCTGGTGACAGACCAAGTATAGGTGTAGCAGTGCTAACCTCAAACAAAATGAAACAATCAAATCACAACCAAGCGAAATTAGAGGAGAAATCAGTACACTAGAAAACAAAGAAAGAAAAAAACAAAAGAGGGTGATAGATAATATAGGTTCAACTACCTCAAATTTTTATTTCAGAGAATGTAAGGTTTATATCTTCAGGATCAAATATTCCATTTCAGCTTAAGTCTATTAATTAATGCTACAAATTTCCAGATATTTAACAACTATTTATAGTAAGCTAAGTTTGTTAATCATTACTTCTTATCAACATCTTACATTACAAGATTTTGGTTTTTGAACTTGGGGCTTTTGATATTCTTTTTCCTCACCTCCTGATGATTACCGATGATTAATAATCTTGATAATTATTCTGCAACTCTGAATTTTCACAAATATCCCTCAGCTTCACAGGCAACTGGTTTCTTGGCTGGTTCCATATTTTCCCACATTACTTACAAATTCCATATCATTCTTGTTTAGCTTCAAATATGGCAGAAGGGAAGTCTAATGGCAATGGGATTCATTGATTTGTAGATAACTTCCTATCTTTAGTTTTTCTATTTTTCTTGGATTTCTGTACAGGACATTCATGTGTTTCATATCAAATATTATGCCAAGACAATTTGCTCTTTTTCCTTTTGAGTTCTTTGCTAATCTTTATTTTAATCTCAATGATATCAATTTGTCAGTCAAAAGTGATCATACAGCCCTCCAATTTATCTGAGAGAGAAACATTGGGAAATTATTTTATAGTTGTTAGACTCAATATGTTCTTATTATTTTCTGTCCCAATTGTTATTGGCTATCATTCCTGGTTATATTACCATGACTGCTGGCCTTCTCAGTTAGGTGACCTTTCTTCATTGTCAATTGTGCTTGTTTCTGGGTTTTAGATGATCCTAGGTATCACCTGCCCCTTACAATATATAGATAATTGCCTTGCTGTGTACCATTGTCTTTAAAGGACTTAGAGTCACTGGCTGTTATTTCTCAACCTAAGTATCTAAATCAAATTTTTCATTTCTCTGGGTCAATATTATCCATTGTTTGCTTTCACTGGGTCTTAGCTCTCCTCCTTCTTTTGGGCCTTTGAAGTACAAGGACACCAGCTCCAAGTCAGGTTGTGTATTTCCTCCAGGACCACAGACTATTACATACTATGTTCTGTCTGGAAGAATGCTGTATTACAACCTTCAGTCACTACGTCATATACCTACTTGGAATTTGTACTGTTGGCATCAACTAACGCTCATGACAACATCCATTGAATTATTATATCTTTTGTTGAACAAGACTCCATGAACAACCTTAAGGGGTTCTTTGTGTGATTATAATCAGGGTGACCATCAAAGACAGTTTTCTATCTGGCTTCAACTGTGAAAGGGTCTACTCCAAAGCTTATACATATTAGATTATCGCATTAGAGCCAGTGAGTAATGGGAAATATATACTTTTGAGGTAGACATTACAATCTGTATAATATGACCATTTTTTTTACTTAGAAGCAACAATTGCACTTAGACCAACTGAACAAAATAAGGACAATGATCAAAAGGACATGGATTAGCTAAACAAAAATCAAAGGAAACCCTGAGAAACTGTGAAACAATTCATATCCATATCAGGATTGGTGATACAGTAGCCACAGTGAGCTAGAACGCAGAAGAAATGGATGAAATCAGGAGTGACATCCATAAGAATAAGTGATGATTTCTAATCTTGCATCATTCCAGTCAGTACTCAGATTCAGAGAGAAGTGTCCTGTTACATTAGAGACATTTGCTGTTGCTGTTGTTCCTCTCTTTATGATAGATAATATGTTCATCTCAACAAATCTAGAATGAGGCTCTCAGAAAATTAAGCACAAGTGACACAGGCAAGAACAAACAACACCAATGGACCTAAACAACAAGCTGGTGTAGTCATTTTATCTGAGAAAACAGACTTCAAAAAATAATAATAATCAGAACAGATAGGGAAAGACACTATAAAATCACTCAAAGAAAAATCCATCAAGAAGATATTTTATTTTTAACATATATGCACCAAAAAGGCTCCCAAGTTTGTAAAAGAAACCGTTCTATAGATTAAATCACATATTGATCATCACCCACTGAGAGTAGAAGAAATATCCTACTTTCACCAAGAGACAGGTCAGCCAGACAAAAACTAACAACGAAATGCTAGAGCTTGCTGACATTATAAACCAAATGATGTATTTCAGTCATATCCAAAAGACAAGATTAATATAATGACCATTCATCCAACACCAGCGCATGACACATCACCTCACATTGTGAATCTGTGTTGTGGTATCTTTTGTCTAGCCATTTACACTACTCTTTAGAATTGGTTTGCTTCCATGCAAATTTATGCATATTGATAACACAAAAATACATAAGATTGCTCCTCATCTTTAAATGAATATGGAAACTCCACCACACTGTGTATAATAAAGGCATACATTCAAACACTGAGGTTTGTGAGTTTTGAATATTGCCTGCCAACTCTATGTGTGGCTATGCTTCTTGCCTTTATCGTGTATTTTGTTAATTCTTTTTGTTGATCTTTGTTTATAAAAAATAAAGTAAAGAAAATATTTTGTAAATAGTAGGAGTAATTGACACACTACATCAACAAGAAAATCGATTTAAGTAATTTTGACTCTTCTTTAAATATGCAATAGATCTGAAGACCAGCACATTAAAAATGTTAATTACATAGAAAATGGTTGATCTAGACTCTTTTAATCAGTAAATACAGATTTTTTTCCCCTAAAAAAAGAAATAAAAACTGTTTTAAGTAAAAGAGACCCACAAAAATTGTATCTGGTCCATCAACACTATAAGAAAGGCTTGAGGATATTGTTTGCTCTAAACAGACCACCTAAGAAGAACACTTGAAGTGGGACAGGAATGAAGAGCAAAGCTGGGCAGTGGTGGTGCACACCTTTAATCCCAGCACTCTGGAGGCAGAGGCAGGCGGATCTCTGTGAGTTCGAGACCAGCCTGGTCTACAAGAGATAGTTCCAGGACAGGCTCCAAAACCACAGAGAAACCCTGTCTCGAAAAACCAAAAAAAAAAAAGAAAAAAAAAAGGAATGAAGAAATGAAGAGCAAGAGAATGAGAAATATCTGGAAATTCACGATACATTTATTTTCCATTTAATTTGTGTTGAAATATACCATACTGCTTATCACCAAATATAGAACACCAGGGGTTATTATGTATCCCTATATTTTAAATACAGCAATTTTATCATAGTGATATTGTCTTGGTCAGTATTTCTTTTGCTGTGAAAAGATGCCATGACCATGCAATAAATACAGCAAACAAAAAAAAATAAATATTTAATTGGGGCTTACTTACAGTGTCAGAAATTGATTTTAAATTTCATCATGATGGGGAGCATGGTGTTGTGCAAGCAGATACGTTACTGGAGAAGTAGCTGAGTGTTCCACTTATACATCTAAATTCATAGTCAGCAGGGAGAGAGAGGGCCACTGGAGCTGGCCTGGGCTTCTGAAACCCCAAAGCTCACTCCCAGTGACACACTTTCTCTAACAAGGCCACACCTAATCCTTCCCAAATATTGCCACTCCCTGATGACTAGGCATTCAAACACATGAGCCTTTTGAAAACATTCTTCTTCAAGCCACCACAGATATTAAATTTTTACATGAATGAGGTGACTATTTAACAGGCCTATGCAAATCCAAGGTTTCTGAATAGTATATGGACTCTAAATGTATATGAACAGATCTCTAGAGAGATTCTGAATGGATCACTATCAATGTTCTATAGTCAAAACGAATACCTTGCAAATGCAAAACCTGCAGTAAAGCAATCTTAGTTTCTTCTCCTGGTGCAGTGATAAAATGCTCTGAGTAAAGCAACTTTGATGGAGAAGGGTGTACTTGGCTCACAGTTCAAGGTGCATCATGGTGGCTAGAAGCAGCTGTGCATATCATCTCTAGAGCAATGAACACATGAATATGCTCAATTGTCTGTTTCCATTCATACAGTGCAGGATCCCAGTTGGGGAATGATGCCATCCACAGCACGTGGGTCTTCCCATGTCAATTAGGAAAATCGAGATAACTCCCCATAGGCACGCACAGAGGCAATCTCTCAAGTGATTTTAGGGTCTGTCAAGTTGTCAATCAACAGTAGTCATTGCAAACACCAATGCATGAATCAAAATAGAATTCTCAAACATATTCTAAAAATATGAAAAGAGACAAAAGAGAGTAACAATAAAACAAAAAGACGTACAGTGAAATGATTGCCCTAAATCCAACCACATTGCAATTAATAATTACAGTAAATTTTAATGCAGTAAGTTCTTCACGAAGAAATGACAATTTTATGGTAAACTAAAACACAACTTCTCTGCAGGCTATCTGTGAGTGACAGATCACCTTAAATATATGGGCACAGATAGCTGGAAATGAGTGGGGGAATGGTGTGCTATGCTAAGTAAACAGAGAAAGTAGTGAGAGTAACCAAACAGGTAAAAACACACTATACTACAACACGATGTCCATTTTTTAAATACAGAAAAGGATGCAGCAGATTGTGGGAATCGGCGTAGGCAGAGGTTTCCATTCTGAACTGCTTGGGCTGGATGACATCACCGAAAAGGTGACAATTAGTTAACTCTGCATGGATAGGATGACACAATCATAATTAGTTTTGTAACTCAGACTGCTAATAATGCGACTGCTAATGATAGAGATGATAGATGATCCCCGGGTAGTTCCCCAGTCAGAATACAGCCACGTCAGTTCTTTAAAGTATTCATCCTCGTCTTTGGGACATTCACCTGACCATCACTTGTTTGTTGCAGAAAGGTACAGAGAAGAAACTGAGCCTCTCATCTCACGTTGTGGGAGAGCTGGAAGCAGGGTGCTGAGGAGATGTCTTGATGGGTAAGTGCTTGTGTCTAAGCACAAAAACCTCAATACCAATATCCAGAATTTCCATAAAAGACAGGCAGGTGTGTTAGCACACCGCTGTCACCTTAATGCAGATGGAACAGGAGCTACAAAATTCCTGGCGTTCACTGGCCAGCCAGTCCAGCCCACAGTGCAAGTTCCAGCTTCAGTAAGAGACCTTCTATAGATAACAAACAAACAAATTAATTAATTAATAAAGCAATTGATTCATTAATTACTGAATGAGTGAGTGAGTAGAGAGTGATAGTAGGAAACACTCAAAGTTCACCTCTGGCCTACACACAGATAAAGAGAGACAGATACATACATTGTATATCATACCTCATCCCTGCTCTCTCTTTCTCTCTCTCTCTCTCTCTCTCTCTCTCTCTCTCTCTCTCTCTCTCTCTCACACACACACACACACACACACACACACACACACAGAGTAATCTGTTGAAAATATTGATTTAGATATGTCAAACTGAACGGATTCTGTTACATTTGAAAAGAAAAAGCATTACTAGAGAGCTTCTATTTTAGAACTTGTATGTTGTGTTCTTTGATAGGTTGTGTGGATACATCCATGAACAAGAAAAAAAAACTGAATGAACAGAATGTTTCATGGAGAGAAAATGAGAGACCTCTAGAAAGATATGTAATTGGGCAAGTTATAAAATGTATGCTTAGTTACATGAAGTGGATTAATAATGGAAGCAAACATTTGAAAGAGCAACAGGCAAGCACGTTCAGCATGCGGGAAGCCACCTGATGAGTCACACAACCAGGTTCCTAGCCTATGAGAAGACTAGGAAGGTAAGGCCAAGGACTTGGGTGACAGTATCCACATAGGGATTCGGCAGTGTAGTCAGACATAGTGCTTTAAGAGCAGTTGGGGTATAATCAGATCTCCAGTTTAAATTAAGCTCCGTAGAATCACATGAAGGATGGGTGTGTTAGATAGGAGATGCTAAAGCTAACCCACAAACACTGATGTCCACGTCTATAGTAGACAACAGTCCTGAATTATGAGAAACCAGTAGCGTGTGCAGTTGAGAAATTCTTCTTAGGTGGATTCATCAAGGAATTATGGTAATGCAAACTACTATTTATGAGTTGGAATTTACTATTTATGAGTCAGAATTGCCTAGCATTTAGCAGTGAGGTGGACAGTATGGCTGATGATCTAAATAAGAAAGGAAAAAGGAATTTGGCACGGGGAGGCTCTAACAGGAATATGAGTTTCTGTTGCTCACATGTATGTAAGAGGGGCACCCGATGTAATTATGTCAAACGTGTGAGAGACAAAGAAACGGAAGCCTCAGAAAGAGGCCAGCAGGAGATACGGATTAAAAATCCTGTCCAGGTGGGTCTTGTTTGAAATGATGAAAGCAGAAGAGCTCTTCCAAGAATTATAAAAAACAGAAGAGAATGGCTAAGGACACAACACTGGACACAGCAACATGTAAGGGAGACGAGAAGCCAGTAGTGAAAAAGAGAAGGATTAATTTCATTTTAAAAAATGAAATACACGACCTGCCCACCCAGCACAGAGGCCTGATCTTCTGGTCCAGGAGACCTAGCTTTGGGCCTGCCTGCAACGAGCAGGGTTGGCGCCTTGTTTGCGACCTGCCCACCCAGCACAGAGGCCTGATCTTCTGTGCCAGGAGACCTAGCTTTGGGCCTGCCTGCAACGAGCAGGGTTGGCGCCTTGTTTGCGACCTGCCCATCCAGCA
>NW_004949117.1:4161884-4178911 GCF_000317375.1 Microtus ochrogaster | reverse complement strand
CTGGGAGGCTGGGAGGAGGTGGAAACTTGTTTTTTTTTTCCTTTTCTCAATAAAAAAAATAAAAGAAAAAAAATAAAAGTAAAATAAAATATAATAGAGGGAAAAAAATGAAATACACATTAGGACATATTCTTTAATAGACATAAAAATTAGAGATTGTGAGGACGCATGCCTTTAATCCCAGCACTTGGGAGGAAGAGGCAGGCAGATCTCTGTGAGTTCGAGGCCAGCCTGGTTTACAAGTGCTAGTTCCAGGACAGGTAGGGCTGTTACACAGAGAAACCTTGTCTCAATAAACCAAAATAAATAAATAAATGGAAAAGAGAGCAAAAGGAATAATAAGCAAAAAATGGAAATTGGAAATTTAACTAGAAATAACAGGGGAATAGAAAAAACTAAATATACTGCCAGAAATACCATTCAGCCATTTTGGGGGGAAAATCAAATTATAATTCTACATTATTGTTCATATGAAAGTTAAGTCTAGCTAGAGAGAAAAAAAATTGCATTTATAAAATGTATACTAAAATTGGCTACATAAACAATTGTTATGTTTTTGTAATCTCAGAATAGAGATTATACCTTTAATACATGCACACAGTACATTTAATACATAAACAGAAAGAGTATATTTTTAATACAGAACATCACAACAGAAGAGAAAAGGTGATGCATTTGAGAAAGAACATTATACATAAACAGTGTCAATCTAGAAAAACCATCAATCTGGAAAAACAAAAAGGACATCACAGGGAAAATAATGAGCAAATGGTGCCTCAAATCTATAGCTAGCGGGTAGTGTGGATACTAATAGAAGTGAACAATTTGCCACCCTCATCCCCAGTTTTAGCTTTGTCATATTTTTAACTCTGCTTTTTACCTCTCGTGTATTATAGGGAAAAGTAGAAAAATAAAATAAAACACAACAACGTCAAACCAGGAACAAAGAAAAGGGTACATTTCCTTCAGTGGTTTTGTCTTTTTGATGTCTGTACATCAATCCCATTCAGAATCTAGGAAGAAAAACAACTGATCATCTGATAAGACTGATCCTGGGAAAGAAGAAAGCTCGTGGAAACCGAGAAGTCAGATACACAGCCGCGTCAGAGAGGTCTAAGTGTACAATCTCAAATTCCTCTGTTTATAGGATAAAAGCTCCGTTAAAATCCACTAGTGCTTACCATAGACGTTACAGCCTTTCCTGTCTGATCTTTTCAGGAAAGTTATCCCTGGTATGTAGAGAAGCTACATGCTGAGCCTATTACTACTATGGGAAAGTTTGGTGTTGGTGCGTTTCAATCAATGTTAGGTTTCATACGAAACCGCCCTATACTTTCACCCTGACTGCAAGCTGTTTTGGACATGGGCAATAGAAACTGATGTGGCATTGGGCTGTACTTCAGGGAGAGTAGACTTGGCTATAACACAGTGACAAACACACTTCAGAATCTGTGTACCGTTTACTCATGAGAAACACCAGAAGGCTTTCCGAAAGCTATCTCTCAACTTGTGACTCAGGATTCAAAGATGCTTTCATCTGTCAAGACCAGCTCAATGCCCTCCCTTCCTCCACCTACTAACTCCTTGTCATTGAGGCTCAAAGGTATCCCACCCCAAAGGACCCATCCCTGTAATAAATACTTCTTTCTAAAATGAAGGAGACAGATGTATATAATTGTCATAGAAGAGAATGCAAGGATAGAAGATTTTGTGGTATTGTGATGAGTTGGGTCTGGGAGGTTATTTTCTCGTTATGTCTTCACAATTCAACTTCAAAGGAGCACATGGTCTGCAATTTTCTTATGTGACCAGGAAGAGGAAGATGTGTAGTAAGTGTCTAGCCACAATACATACTTTGGTCAAGAAGAGAGCTGTGTGCTTCCTGTCATGGATCAAATAAAGTCACACCTTTATGTTCCTTAATGGGAACAACTCGATCTGCCCCCATTTGGTATGTGTAGGTCAAGATCTGGTGTTTGTCCTTTCTCCTGGGTGTGTTTAGCTTTTCCAGGTCAGGTGTCTTATAAACCACATTGATATGTTACCCACCTAATCAGGAAATAAGAAAATCCATGGTGAATATTCTGAATTGCAGAGGGGGAAAGTAAGAGCAATGATGTTTAGTGAAGGTATTGCCCTATCCCCCGTATGTGGAACACAGTCCTTATCCTATGCTATCTATCCTAAAAATAAAGTCCTGATGCTTTTAGAAAAGCAACCTCTTAAAGATAATAATTTCTATGCTAATATAATTATAAATTCATTAATTTCTGTAATCCCTGAGTAAAAATAAAATATACTTAACTTTTTGTTGGTACTTAATAAAATAATACAATTATTCTATCCGCATGAAAAATCGTCCATTGTCCATTCATTCCATGAGGTTGTAACATAAGGTCAGAACTAATCAAAACGGAGCTTGGGGTGTAGTAATTACTCAAAGACAAGTACTGTTATTATTATCACTCATATTAAGAATCAGTTATATATCAAGTAGACAGAAGCTATTTGTTGGGCAAAACCCACATGGGGGTGCCAGATCTTCAAGTTGATTTACAGAGTCACAGTGTGCTGGGGAACAGGAGTCACGGCGCTGGCAAGATTTGATCTTTTGATGGTTGTGTGGAACAGCTGTTCCATGTTCTTCTGATACCACATTAGAAAGTTTTATTCTGAAAAAAAAAAGAATCTTTGAATTTTCTGACCTGCAAAAGCATCATCCCAACTCTGCTTTCATCCTCATGTAGCTTCCCTCTCTCTATCTCTCTCTCTCTCTCTCTCTCTCTCTCTCTCTCTCTCTCTCTCTCTCTGTATATTTGATTTTCTCTGTATCACTGTCTCTAGCTCTCTCTTCATGTTTGCCTTCATATTTTCCATTCTCAAATATGCAACAGTCATATTCAAATAATGCCCATCTTAATGACTTCATTTAATTTAATTACCTTCGTAAAGATCATATTCCCAATAACCTCATATATTATGATTACAACCAATGGTAGAAGCACAAATTGACACATAATCTTGTTGCATTAGTGATTAATATTTTGTTAATATATTTTTCATTCAAGCTGCATATTTCATTAATAGACAATAGTTATTATCAATAATTTCTGGAATTATTTGTATTAGAAATCATATATGCATTGTTTATTTTGTGGGGAATAGTTATGTTAGTGTATAGCACAGTACTGCCTAGTGCTCAAGAAGTTCTTCTGTTGCCTCTTGTGTCCCAGAGTTCAAGTTACCATCTGTTTAGGGTGTTTCACAGTAAACAATTGGCTATAAAAGAACAAAGAATCAGGTGCACACAGCATACCTTTATAGTGGTTGTCTCTAAACAGGGGATCTCCATGCTTTAACTATGCAAAAACTATTGTTTCACCCAAATCTTCTACTAAGAAATTGTCTCATTTTTTTAAATTGCTCGGTTTAAATAAGCATTGAAAGAATAAGAGCCAGGAAATAATCATTGAGGCATTAATTTAATTAAAATCAATATCTTCATCGTTTTTGGTGTTTATTGATGTTGAGTCCTATTATTCACTTGAGTAGGTGAAACTTCCTTATAATTTACAAGGTGGTGAACTGGAAACCAGTGCTGTGGTGCACAGACATTATTTTAGGTCACAGATATTGTCAAACAAATAGTTTCACAGGAACTATAAAAATAGTATTTAGGAATAAAAGACACAGGACTGTTTGGGTTTTTTTTTCTTTAAACTGCACTGGCTTTGCTTGCTCTGACTAAAGTGTCCGCATCAAGGAAGATGGGGTTGCCCTGAAAGCAGTCATCTGAAGAACAGAAAATTACCCCCTGCCCAGTTCAGAATGCCGTACGTCACACCTCTTGATAATCTGCTGGCCCAGGATGGCATTAATACATATTGTCTTCTTACTTCTACCTGTATCTTGTATATTTTGTTGAATAGTGGATTATATATATTCATAAAGAATAGTTAATTTAGTAAACAAATTAATGAAAATCATAGGGGGGTCTACATTGTAGTTCAATCAGCATTTTCTGTCCTTTAAAATAAAAAGTTCAAATTAATCATCCTGTTCTTTTTCTCAACTCTTTTTCATGTTTACACTTCAGAGCATTATTAGAATATAAAGTTGTAATTTCAATTTTATTAACACCATGGTATAAATATTGACCTTCACAGAGTTATTTGTTTTAATTTAAGTAAGTCTCTATTCTGTAGCATTTCAATCAAGGTGGGAAGATAATTTAAGAGTGTAACCAGGTCTGTATTTTGGTTAGTTATCAAGTAACAAGCCTAAAAAGACTGGCCAGGTACAGAGTCAATATACATTATATCTATTTACTGATTGAGAGAGAAATTGATAACTCAGATTCTAGGATTTGGATAGAAGTCTGAGTTTTGTTCTATTTTACCGTAAAGGGATTTTTGCTTCACCATTAAAATAATATAAAACTCTCCAAATCCCCATAATGGTGTCATTTATGAAATGTGTGTTTGTAGGAAAGGCTTTGATCAGAGAAGAGGACCAAAGAGAAGGGGTTTTCTACTTTAATTCCTGCCATCCTGGGAAAGCAGGGACAGGATATATGACAGTATGTCAGAGGAAAAGTAAACTTAAAAGTTAAGCAAGTATAGATAGGTTTAGAACATGTAACCCAAATAAGATATTGTATTGAACATATATACTTAGGTCATTCAAATTTTACCTTGTGATCAAGTGAGAAGGAAATGAGAATTTTGTAGGCACACACACAGAAGAATATAGTCATGAACTATACTTCTTACTAAAACTGTATTTTGGAGGCTCCTGTCAGATATTATAATGAACATATAACTAGATCATAAAAATCTAAAAGCAGTACTCCATAGTATATTAAACACAAGCAGTGTTTCTCACAACTGCCAAAAACATGATTAATGGTCAAGATGTGTGTGTGTGTGTGTGTGTGTGTGTGTGTGTGTGTGTGTGTGTGTTTATTATCTAGACATCTGGATCGAGAAAGCCCAAGAAATCTTGATCATAACTGGTCTTCTCTGTATAGAGTCATTCAACATACAGACAAAGAAAGAGAATGAAGGAAATACTTTTCAACATCTGACAGATTGGAAACACTATCAATAGCGTTTTGTAAGTCTGTCAGGCAAGAAAGCACCACACAACCAATAATTAGACCAAGTTGATCCCCCCTTAGAAATTCATTCTAAAACATAGTCTTTAAAAATATTATTTAGAACTACAGATTTACTTATTTTAGAACTTATGGAACCATAGGGACTCCAATGGGAAGAAGGCAAAGGGACCAGCGGAGTTATCCAGGTAGAGGCATCCCAACTAGAATTCAGGTTTCTGTTTGCATATCCAGACACTGTCCATTTTCTTAAGGTTTTGTAACTGCTCATTATTGTAGAAGCATGCTTGATAAAAGGAGACCGCCATTGACTTTCTGCACAGCAGAACAGATATAGAGGTAGTGCATCTCCAGCTACAGTACAAACATGGGAAGTGCATCCTTTTTTGTCATTCTGAACACTCCTTTTCTCCCTGCACAAATGTAAGTTCGTTGGGCCAGAGAGAGCACTAAGCAAGAGAATCATTACAGCTAGCCTTTATTTCCAGGGTGGTGCAGTTTTTATCATTTTGGTTGGTACCAGTCAGGTGTGGTTTAATAGAAAGGCAGAATAGATATGGGAGCTGGGTTCCAGCCATGGCAGTGGAGTTCTGCAATCATCAAAGTGTATTTCCTCACACAATGCTAAGACATCACATGCTAAGGAATGAAGCTGGTGTCTAAGGGTGAAAACACGTATGCTTTCTGTTTTTCATTTTTACAAGCAATTGGTGTTCTTCGCAGCCGCTGCACCTAACATAGAGAAGTTTATTTATTCACTTGATCACTGATTCATTTATTGCCTCAAATGTGTGTGGTATCTGTAATTGTGCATGCGTGCATTCACGTGGGTGTGGACACATGTGGACGGGGAGATTTGATAGTTAGAGGTTGATATTGGTATCTTCCTTGGTTTCTCTCCACTTTACATATTGAAGCAGGATCTTTTTAAACACAGAGCTTGTCCACTCAGCTAGTCTAGCTATCCAGTTTGCTCTAGACATCCCTCTGTGCCCATCAGTGCTGGGGATACAGCTGAGACACTGAGGCCCCTGGCACTTATTTGGGTGCTATGGATGTACACTCAAGTCCTTAAAATTGCATGCCCATAAAGCTTTTTACCCAATGAGCCATTTTCTCAGGTCCTCATTCAGAGAGGTTTTAACTTGTTTTGTCTACTGAGAGTAAAATTTGACTTAATGCATATTTATGGATATTAGCTAGTATCAACCAAACAAACAGAAAGTGATCAAATACCCAAAAAGAGCAGATCCAGGGAGAAAGGCCTTGTCTTGGCTCACAGTTTAAGGGCACAGTGCATCTTAGTGGGAAATCCTGCTGACAAGAGCTTGAGACAGCTGTTCACATTGCATCTGCAATCAAGAAGCAGAAATGATCAACGTTTGTGCTCAGTTAATTTCCACCTTTATATTCAGTCTGTTGTCTAAACCCTTGAAATCATGTTGCTCCTCCTTAGAGTAGATATTCCCAAAAGAATTAATATGATCAAGATAATCTCTCACAATTATGCCCAGAAAATACCCTCAACTATTTTCTGTCATAGGTGTGCCTGAAGGCTTGTCTCCTAAGTGACACTGGATTCTTGACAAATTGACAATCAATAGTAACCATCACAAGGGAAAAACTAGCAAGAAAAAGAAGAATATATAAATGTTTTCCCTAAGGCTATTTTAAATTTTATGATTTTAATTATGTGTTGTTTTGCTGACTGTGAGGGTAGCTTGGTGAAGATACACATGGATGCTCGGTAGCCACATTCACACTTTCACCTCTCTATGCATGTTAAAACCAAAGCCATAGTTTCCATACTTGAAGTGTATAGTTATATTATGCCTTGTGTTGTCCATTATACCAATGACATTATACCAATGAGAAGAATAAACTTGAGAGGTCAGATTTATTGTGGTTCATGGTTTCTGTACATGATCATTTATATTGAACACCATGGCAGAAAGCAAACAGCTCAAGACAGAAGAAAGCAGATACCTATGGGAATTCCAGAAGGAGGAAGAGAGAATAGGGGTAGGAAAAAAAAGGAGGAGGAGGAATTGAAGGAGGATGAGGAAGAAAGAGATAGAATATAGTATTCTTATGGACACATCTCTAAACCTTCAATTAAGTCCCACTTCCTGATACTTCTCAATGTATTATCAGAATGTGAATCCATCAGCATGTTAATAGGTTGATGAGGTCACAGCTCTCATAATCTAATCACTTCCCAAAGTCCAGTAGCTAGCAACTAAGTCTTTACTAGCAGACCTAAATGATTATCTTCTTGGACTATCTTTATGGAGTATGGCTTTATTTTATTTTAATTGCAAGCAAATGATTTTAGCAGGTACATTAGCATCCCAGCCTTCAGAGTTCTCAGTAATCTCTGCATCAGACTTGTAAGCTGTTTTAGTTCTTAATGCTATTCAATAATTTCAGAGAGCATCAGTGTCTGCAATCCACAGACTAGGTATTCTTTTCACAAGGGAAAGACAATAACAAAAATAAACAAAAACAAAAAACACAAAAACCTAATGATGGAAAAAACCAAACTATTGATAGAAAAGAAAGAAACCTTAAAGACAAAATGACTGGAGGAAGCTGTAGAGAGCAGACAAGACATGTGGAAATATTAACAGACAAGAGTATAGTCTTTCGAAAGCCAGAATTTTGAAGATAAGGAAACAACACTTTGTTTGGAAGGTTTGTGGCTAGAAGTAAGATTTGTTTTGAATGCACATTTCATAAATACAAATATAGAGCCAAACAGGTTCAGCATCCCCTACACCTACACACTGAGTAACAATTGTAGAATAAAGTCAAGACTGGAGTGTGCGGATAGCTAAAGTCTCTTAGGAGTTTCCCTTTTCAACTGCCATCCAAAGTATGTGGAGTTTGTTTTTATGGCTGCCAGATGACTTCAAAACCATCCGAGGACAGCAGCAGTGAAATCCTGTGAGATCTCAGTCCTACACTGATGTGGGAGCCCCCTCTGTGTGCTGTGATTACCATTAATGAATAAAGAAACTGCCTTGGCCTGTTGATAAGGCAGAACTTAGGTAGGCAGGGAAAACTGGACGAAAAGCTGGGAGAGGAAAGGCGGGGAGAGGAGCCATGGAGCCCCCAGAGTCAGACATGTCAAAACTTTGCTGGTGAGCCACTGCCACATGGCGATACACAGGTCAGTAGAACTGGGTTAAATTAATATGTAAGAGTTAGCCAATAAGAAGCTAGAGCTAATGGGCCAAGAAGTGATTTAATTACTACAGTTTCTGTGTGATTATTTCAGGTGTAAGCTAGCCAGGCTGCGGGGAAGAACAGTGGCCCCAACCCCCAACAGTACACAAAGAACAATATGTAACTGAGGAATGCAGAGAGGGCAAAATATTGTTTTCCCTAGGAAAGAACATACAGAATGATTCCCTAATACCAAATGGTCAGCCCTGAAATCAGGCATAGAAAGACTTAGCAGATCCGGGCAGTGGTGGCACATGCCTTTAAGCCCAGCACTTGGGAGAAAGAGAGAGTCAGGCAGATCACTATGAGTTTGAGACCAACCTGGTTAAAGGAGCTATTTCCAGGACAGGCTCTGAAGCAACACAGAGAAGTCCTGTGTCAAAAAACCAAAAAAAAAAAAAAAAAGACTTAGCAAGTTTTATTTATGCGTTTAGAAATATGTATTTGTATACATATAATATATATAAGATCTATTATTTACATACGATTAATATACACATAAATCATAATTTTCATTAATATTGTTATATAATACATAATGAATAAATATACATTGTATGTGAATATATAATACATATAGTATTAGTAATAATTTGAAAATAACTGTAAATAAATTTTCATTTATAGATTGTATTAATAATATGCATATAAATTAATCATTAATATGCTATATATTTGATTAACATGTATTAAATATAATATGTATTATATATGCAATTGTTTTCTGTAACAACAAATGAAAAAAGCCATGAATTTGAAAGCAATTAATGAGGAGTATATGGGAGGGGTTGGAGGGATGAACAACAGGGGGGAAATGATATAATTTCATAAAATAAAATATTAGAATGGTGATATAATAAGAAAATGATTTAACAGTCTATATATTGCTTCAAGAAATGTTGAATGGATAAGAGTCACGAAGTGTAATTATTAAGTTATTCAGAGAATAAAACCTGCCATGTCCCCTGTTCCACTCCAGGTACAAGTCATGCCAACAGTCGCAAGGAGAAGACGCTTCCTGGCTTCTGACAATGGACATTTTGGTTTCCATTTATCCAGGAAAATTTATCCAGTGCTTTCTATTTTCCACCCTTTGTTCTGTACTACATCAGGGGGCCAAACCAAGATGGAAGATCTCAAAAGACCAGTACTAGTTTGAATTGCATCACGTCTTTACTAAGGTTAGTGTTCCTTAGCTGAAAAAGGAAGTGGAGAAAAGATGTAAAATAATTAGTTAAGGGCTAAATAATACTTCATGCCTGCTGAGAGACTTGCACGCACAAACGCAATACTCAGTAACTGTTGTCTAAAATGTCATCATGGAAATAAACCGAGATACACAAACATTTCATTGCATGCAACACTGATCACTAAGAGGTGACAACCAAGGTGGCAAACACGAATACTGCTTCTAGACATAGTGATAATGCTATATTGCACATATGTCACACAATTTAAAAATGACAAGTATAAGCAGGATGGAAATGACAGATTCAACAGGGTAAAAGCACTATTCTCTATCCAAATTGCCCACCCTTCCTACTTAGCCCATGTGACTCAATAATAAAATATGAAAGAATTGTCTTTCTGCAACTATGTATCACCTAAGACACTTTCAGCATCAAGTCATAGAAGCCCAGCAGAAACTGTCACAAACAATTATCAGTCTTATTAGGAAGGAAACCTAAACATATACATAGTCTATACACAAAGCATATATGAAGTCTGGTGTAATTATCCTTTGCTCTTTGTGTATGATTCTCTTTGTTTCATAATTCTCTATGGTTGAGGAATACAGATAATTCAAGAAACTTAGATCCCACTACAGGATAAAATAAAGGAAACCTCCAGCATAATGAGGGAAAGAAAATTTCGGTGGCAGAGAACTATCAGATTATAGTGGGGCAGAAGAGCACCTTTGTGAGATAGGAGACCCTTACTGGTATAGTTAGCTCATTTCTCTGAATGTGCTGGCATATTTGAGAGCATTATATTAACCAGGGAAGTAAAATAATCATAGTGTATAGAATTCTAGAAAGATGACCAAAAATGAATATAATGTCTAGGAAAAAGCAGAATTAGATCACATTAGAATTCTCTATAGGTCCATTTCACAGCATATGAAATATTCATTTCTCCCTAAACTTATTCCCAATGAATTATTTTATTACAATTTGGAAAATAGATATCAGGTGAGGTGACTTGCTTCTATCTATACATATACATGTATCCTAAAAATCTGTTAAATTGTTGCTTTTCTTTCAGTAATTTATAGAAAAAGTTTTATAGGATAGAAAATAAAATTCACCACACAAGTATAAACATTATTCTGGTGAATTATAACGACATCCATAAAATTTATGTGCAAGGTAATCTGCTAGATGCTTATTCAAATGTGGAAGAGCAAAGTAAAACATTAAACCAAACATCTGGGACCAGAATCTATGCAGTCAAGAGGGCTGTGTATTTGCATGTCAATTATCATCGTGCCCTTGAGGAACTCTGGGTTTGAAAACACAAATATTTCTCCCATTCATTAACTTGGCATAAATGTCCAAAATCAGTAGTAGATGGCAGTTCACGGTGAGATCTAATTCATGCTGAAGACTTATTCATTTCATGTTTGTAAGGCTTGTTTGTTTGCCACCCTCCACCTGGCCCCTTGGCAAAAGTATCATCCTAGATACCTTTGTAGTTCTTCTGAAATAAAGTATAAAATTTAAAGTAGGTTGACACTTCTAAATGTGAATATTTAATTAAACAAGTCAAAGTTTCAGATGGTTAAATTTTTATCTTGGTTTAGTCTTTGGGGTTGAATATTACAGGAATCAACTTGTACAAATTTATGCCAAAAATAGCCAAAACAGAGAAATTGGGAAAACTGTCTCCTGAGGAGCCATTGGCATCTCAGTGCCTTGCATGTGAAGCACTGTTGCTGCCAAGCCAGCCTAGAGCAGGAAGTGGAACTCTGTGGATTCTCAGCTGATGCAGTCAGCAGTTACCTGTTTTGCTAATTGTCTCCCTACTGTCCCTGCAGTAGTTGGCGGTCTTTGTCAGAATAACCAGAAGAAACAATTTGGAGGATGGAAGATCCACTCTGGCTTCCTTCAGAAGATATACCAAGGAAATCAAAGCTTTTCAGCTGGCGCTTGAAGTTAGAGCTTGGTCTAGTCACAAACTCAAGCAGCAGTGACGGTAAGCCCACGCCACCTCTAATTGTCTACTTCCTCTAGCTATGTCCTACCTCCTAAGTGTTTCACGGTCCCAAACAACACTTGTAGCTGGGACCAGCCTTCCAAACACAATAACCTATGAAGTTTGTTTCACCAATATACCACAACAGCTACTTAACCCCATCACTTCTTTCTTATGGCAACAGAATATACCAAAATTCTAGAAGTTTTACATAGTCACTCATCAAGCTCACGTAAAGATTTCAACTCTTTACATAAACTCCTGATTACTAAAACATTTGGCCCATCAGATTTCAGACATGTATTCTTTTGGGGCCATGTATACTCCATAAGAACATGAAGCCAGGCATCTTAGATAGCTGCTATTTCCTGTACTGAGTATTCTGTCTCCGAGGATTAGGAATCAGTCCCCAAATGAGACAGGATCAGCCTGATCTTACTGTTTATTTCTATAATTTTGCTAGCATGTTTTATATGTCCAACACTGGGGGAACCCTTAAAATCAGAGAACTTACTAAATAAATGAGTGGAAAGAGAATAGCCTTGGTAATGACAGGCTTACATAGAACAGTTTCCAGTGTATTTCAACAATATAGGACATGTTGTAGTGGTTGTACATCTTGTCAGTACCCAAGAAGAGGCATCTCACTAATATCTGTGAGGCTGATGGTGTCTTCCTGTGAAAGACATCCACTAAAACGATGCCACCACATAGCGGTACACCTGACCAAGCAGATCCAAGTGAAATACAGTACAAGTGACCAAGACTCAGACACTTATGTGCCCATAGACAATATTGAGGTGTCTTAAACAAGTCGTGAAACGTTGATGTGTGTTTTGATTTGAATTCTGTAAGAATGTAAGACTGAAAAATCAAATGTTGATATTGCCATCTTTCAATGACTATGACCACTAGCAACTTCTCATTTGCATTTCTCCAGGGCAGAAAGTGTAAGAGGAGAGATATCCCTCTTTCTCAAGAACTTTAGGAAAATCTCTCAGGACCCACTGTCATAGGAACAATGTAGAATCCCAAGACAATCACAACAGACAGAAGGATGAAATAGCTTAATTTGTTAGGGATTAAGAAAGGTTGCATTTGCAACCCACCTAAATAATAGTATGGAGGAGAGGGAGAGAGACAAGGAGAAGAGGAGAGGAGGAGGAGGAAGGGAAGAAGGAGGGTGAGGGAGAGAGGAAGGAGGAGGGGCTGAAGGAAGAGGAAGATGAGGTGGGGAGAGAGAGGAGGAGGAGGTGTTTCTTAAGATACCATTATTATTATTAGCAGAACGGCCAGGCAAACCTAAGAGAAATCTGTAGAGTGAAAAGGGTACTCTTTCAGAGTTAACTATATTCTTTACATTTTTCATTATACTGTCATAGAAACATTGTTCTTCCTGTTTTAAATAGTCACCCCATGATTCTGCTCTATCAGAAAAGTGACTTGAACTAGAGGAAAATCTCAAGCCGTACTTGTCTTTTTTCCTGGATTGTATAAGCATTTGAAAATAAAGAGAACAATGACTTTTTAAAAACAATGTGCAGAGATATTTTCATAGACTTTCAATAATATGATAAATTAAGTAGACACACTTAGATAAGTATTTATGCATACAAGCTCCTACTAGGGATGGAGAGGTTCATGAATTCAGTGAGTGAATATTTCAGAGGCCTCTTTGCAAGAAAGCTGGTACTCATTTTCATAGCTACAGAACAGGAGTGGCATTTAGGTGAATTTGTTGATCTCTATTTTTAAACCGTTAAAATTATTTTTAAAAAATACTTAAACACGACTTTTATACTTGGTTCTTGTTCAATCCCTTGTCACAATCTCAAACCAAAGACAGATATACTGTGTTCAATTTCTGGTTATGACATATGAGCAAACATTCAGTCTCTCTGAAGCTTTTGACTATTACTTACTTACTTTCATAATAAAGAAGGTAATTTGCTATCTCATAAGATTGGCCTGGGAGCTTTCTTGGTCAATTTGTTGATTCCCTGTAGAAAAAAGAGAAGCACATTTATAAAACAAATCCCAGAACAGACAGACAGGAATACAATCCACTTATTCTATGAGTTGAATTTTTGTAATGTGCTAAAAAAAATTAGATTTTTTGCAGAGAAGTTTATTCCTTCTACCATACCTTCCCTAAATATTGCATCAATCAAGAATTAATTTATTTATGACTACAAGAAGTACGTCATGGTTTCTCTACTTGTTCTACAAACAGGATTGTAAATATCTGTCTACCTATCTCTCTTTATCTACCTATCTACCTATCTACCTATCTACCTATCTACCTATCTACCTATCTACCTATCTACCTACCTACCTACCTACCTACCTACCTACCTACCTACCTACCTATCTATCTATCTATCTATCTATCTATCTATCTATCTATCTATCTATCTATCTATCTATCTATGCAAACGCCAAAATGTTATATTTGTGGGTTTTCCTGATAAAATACAAGGTATCCAGTTAAATTTGAAGTTCAGATAAGTTCGAAATATGAGTAGGGTAATTACGTACATGTAGCATATTTTTCTCAAATAAATTACATCTTTTGACACTCCTATTTAACTGGACGTTTTGCATATTACTTGTAAGACTGCAACAGCCTCATAGGCTTATACAGGATATCATCTCCTTCATCTGTAAGTAAGCACTGAAGAGCAACTATTTGAAAACATACACAGCTCTGTTCTCGCTGAATTTGCAATCAAATCCTTTCTATTGTTTCTTTCTTAATCAGTTCCTGCTAACCTGCCTTTTACTTCTGAGACTTTAGGAAGGAGAGTAGAAAGAGGTAGGTGGTCATTTCAGATCGATTGCAGATCAATCCTTTAAATATTTGAGAAGCTATTACTCAGAGTTATATGTTCTCTGCTTTTAAATTAACTATCATTTTAAGTGGGATTTAGAAGGATTTCTTATAAGAAGCAGAAACTTTTCTAAACAAACCAATATGTGGGCATTAAGTCTTGTGAGTCTCAAAAATGAATAATTCATTTTTACGTAAATGAGAAATTATTTTGTGCGGTTACTTACACATTTGCACATGTATAGTTAATAGTCATTGGCGACATGGGGTATTAGTTGTGAATTGTGGTTTTCAGTATCGCAGACACATTTGTTGCTGTGGTTTCGCAATGCCGTTTCCTGATGCTTCGCTCAACTGTGGTTTTCATAATCATTGTTTGGGAGCCATGTAGCTGTGGCTTGGAGCTGCTAGATCCATTTGGACAGAGATAATTGCTTATAGGTTTTGCTGTCTTTTTATTTTATAACCATGGCGAGTTAAACAAGAGAAACTAAAAATTGAACCTTAAATATAACTCATAATCTCATTTTAAAATGATGAGAAAATAGATGTAGGAGTATTCAGTTTATTTCATTCATATACATTTACTTCATTAATCAAATAAATATAATTTATTTCATTAACATACAAATATTTATATGGTTATACATTTCGATAAACCAATATACTGTTTATAATAACATACTCTGGTTATTTTATCATCTTGCCTTAAATTTCCTGACTTTTGTTCCTTTCAGTTTTTAAAGCAAATGTTTAGCACAGATTTATTTGTTTCTTTTTTGCTTTGCATATTTAACTATTTCAGATGCCAAAAGAAACTCTAACTGCTGCATTATTTTAATTCCAGTGGAGATTCCTTTTGGGTGACATAAGTCAGCCAATTCTGTCAAAGATCTATGAAAACTGTAATGTACAATAAATCCAATTCTAAGATTCTCAGCATGCCAATTTATCGGTAATGAATTGAGAATGAAGGAGGCAAAAAGTCGACGTCTCCGTTTGCTTATTCACCCCACAACGTAAGTACAAATAACCTTGCTTTTCATGGGACTTAGGATCTTAATTTGCTGCATCTTCAGGGCAAGGACTTGGTCATTTAGTGCCTTTTCCATTGCAAAGGATCATGCACTGCACTGTTAAAACCTCATATGGCCATAGAGCTAATGGCAGTGTAATCAAAGTCACAATTGGTCTCCAGCCTGGTGTTAAGATTTGCTCAGCCGTACCTTTCATGAGGAAAAGCTTTACACCTTTAGAAGATGTCTTGATGGGATACAAAATGACAGCGAGTAGAGAGCTGCCTGCACAAGGAGCATCCTGCATTATGCTCCAGCAGTCCAGGCTCTGTGCTGACCTCAGACCCTTTTAGAGTATCATTTGATGATGCTCGTGTCTATGCTACTCAAATAACAAAGGGGACCCCATTTCAGGTCAGAGTGGACAATTTCACAGCCTCCTGGGGGAGACATTGGCAGTATCTAGGGAATGCATGTTAGCGATCATAGGAGTTTATTAGTAAACGCTATTTACGTAAAGTAGCTGGTTCTGCACAGCCACATCCCTTCTCTCACACCTGCAAGAATTGCATTTAGTACTCAGTGTATCGGAAACTGCGTGAAACTAAGTGAACCTCTCTCACCTTAACTTGACTCAAATAATGCTTTGCGATCCTTTCAAAACATGTTCTCTCGTGCCTTGCCATTGCCCAAACTGCAAACACACAACCAACAAATAGGAAAGAAACAGAATTCAATAAACGAAAGAACCAGGAAATAGTTGTTGGATCTTACCTGATTGAAAAATTATGACAATAACAAATCTTTTATTAGCTCCACGGTGCTTCCCTGTGGCAGAACTAAGAGAACGGAAGGTCACGGGGGCAGGGTGGAACTGCAGAACTTCCACAGACTTCACACAAAGTTAGTATTTCGTGTTAGAGCTCATAGTTCCTTTCCTACCTAGAGCGAATCATCCAGCTAACCATCGTCCTTTTCGATGTGAGGAAAATATCTGCCTGACTCCCGATTCGGGAATTTCACTATTTCAAATGGAAACTCTCAAGCAAGATGCCGAAAAGCTCTGTGAGTACAGCTCAGCACCCCATCCTTGTGGGCCCAGTGGGGGATGGTTCGTATCTGCAGCAGTCTCCCGGGAACTCTGACAGCAATGAAATGGTCTCCTGAGAGCCTGGGCAGATGAGAGGACTTAACGGGCCCCAAGACACACAGTTGGCGTTTGTGATCAGCTGGCTTTCGCCGGGGACTTTGCCAGTGGCCTAACCTTCCTGCCAAGAAACTGGAAGGGCGGAGGGCGGGGGCTCCTGGAGGGGAGCGGTAACTGGAAGCACAAAGTTTATGGAAGGAGACTGAGATTTCTTTGTGCCCTGCTAGATGGGCGAGGCTTTAGGGAGGAGTGTGAGGGGGTCCGTTGGAAGAGGCTGTTGGAAGAAGTTGCTGGAAGGGGAGCGGGGGAAGGGTGGCCTGGCAGCTGCCCAGCATTGACGCGGTGACAACTGCAGAAGGTGCCCCCCCTCCAGACCTCACGTCTCCCTCAACCCCATCAACCCCTTCAACTCCCACCCACGCCGCGATCCCCTTGCACTCCACGCGACCGAGGCCCGGCCGTGAGTTTGCATCCGGACTGGCTTTGGATGCAGCC
>NW_004949117.1:4149384-4156884 GCF_000317375.1 Microtus ochrogaster | reverse complement strand
TGTGAAGAGAGGTTTGGTCGGAAATAAATTACTCATTCTAAACAATTTGAAGATAATTAAGTGCAACATTAAATATAGTACTTTCTGTTTTGTTTGTAATACCTCTCACGTAAGGAATTTAACTAGCTACATTGTTAACTGAAAAGCATTTTTGAAAACCTGTGTTCAAGTAAGGATAAACGTATGTGTGTTTGAATACATACACACACACACACACACACACACACACACACACACACACACACATATATATATATATATATATCCAGTGTTTTTATAAATAAAACAGAATGACACCCATTGTTTCAAAGATAATTTAAAATTCATTCATTCATCTTCATATTTGCAATATTGATTTGTATAAATTTTAGAAAGTATGGGAGTAATTGTTTAGTAGACTTAGCTTTGACCGATTTTAAGAAGGTAACTAAGTAATCCTGATACTTGCGAGTTAAGCTATATGAGAATATGAGGAAGTTTGTGTATAAAAGGTCAGGAATCACCAACTCAGGTTAGGTTCAATAAAACTGAATGCAAACAGCCCAGCCTTTTCATTGCTGGCTGCTGAACACCGTGCGGGGCAACAACTGGGCTGTGTGACTTGGGGGTACCGGAGCAGTGTCTTCCCTTTTCCCCTTCTGACGAGAAGCAATTCCTTTGTAAAACTATGATGTCAGAGGAACAATCAATGTTCACTATTACATACGACAGCCTTTTAAAAGAAATAAGCAACCTGAAATTTCTGTAAATTACTAATTGGGTGTTTCAGAACTATGGGGTTGTGTTTGTTCTGTCTGGAGCATAAGCATTTCTGGACTTGAGAAGGCAACATTCAGTTCTGTGGTCATTGTCCATTCAGACATCAAATATTACCAATATTTTTCGGGAAATTAATTTTTTACTAACTGTGCCCCAGAACTGTAGACATAGAAGAATACTATGCGACTCTCCATGGGGTACTCAAGCTGGTGCCTTCAAATATGAAGGCAAACAATGAATGCTTAGATAATTTTCTCCTCAATTTAAGTCCTGATCACTTAAAAATTTTATTACCCGTTAAGGGTTAACGCAATGATAAACACACTGCTTTGCTTTTGTGTAAGTGTAGAATAAATAAATATCCATCAATAAACTGTGGACTGAATGTCTGTTCATCAATATCCAGTACTGGTGTGGTTTAGTCAACTTTTTATGGGTTAAGCTGACATGTCCTGGTTTGAAGCTATACAAGGCCTTTCTCATCATTCTGCTTAGGCTAGTTGAGGGTTGCGAGGCACCGTCTCCCATCCTTCAGATGGTCTAAAAGAACTATAACTTTAATCTTACATTTGTCTCATACTTATTACTGCTGGAAAAAGTTTAGACAGAGCAGTATTGTACCTGATGTACTGGATGAAGGGAGCTGTTTGGAGTTCGATAGAAGGATCTGCTCTCCTCTGTGAGCAAGACAGATCAACAGGGGATTGTCGTTCACACCCCAGTCACACTCTTATTCACATATGGAACTTTGGCTCAAAGGATATTAAACCAGAAAATAATTACTTAATTATATTTTTATATTTTACTTTGTAATTATGTTATTTATTTTTAATATTCAAGCAAATGCAATGGGTTCTTGAATGAACTAAAATCTCCTGTGCTGTAAAGTCTTAATGTAACTCAAGGATTTTTTATTTTTGCTTTTTTTTTTTTGGTCTTATCATTAAGGTAAAGTTTTTTTGGTGTTAGGTTAAATAGTGTCAAAAAAAAACCCACCTAACATTGAATTGATATGGAGATGAATATTTTCAGCCACCACTTCCCTTTTAAATACAACCTATGATTACTTAATAGCCTAGGAGATTTGTAACCTTTGGAAGTCATAGGCTGCAAGGTATATTCCCCTGGACAGATTGCTGCTCTCTCAATGCCATAGGGTTAGTGTGACATTTCAGAACACAGCTGATGTTTTTGAAACCCCCACTAACTCAAAGCCTGCCACTGTGTAAAATTATCACTTCATTCTCTCGGCAAATAAATAGTAGCAAAGGTCTCTGGCTTCAGTGGCTAACCACGGTGTTTCCACCATAGATAAACCAGTAAGTATGTATTGCTCAAGGAGTTTGTCTGTTTAAATCTGAAATGGAATTGAATTAATGATCTCAGATACAGCAGCAATATCTGGAATTCTGAGAGAACTCTCTCTTTAAAGGTATTAGCATAAAGATAGCACATTTGTTTATTAGGCTTCCAAATCAGCTCCTAGTATCTCTGCCACAGGTAACAATTGACTTTTCAGGCTTCAAGTTAATAGCCTTGTCTCTTGCTTGTAGGGATCAATATTAGTATTAATTAATCACCATTATCGGCACTAGGATCTGGTTCTATTTGTTGTTACATCAGCAAAATATCAATATAGAAAGTGGACTCTCTGATCGTCATGGCAACTTCATCTCTTGGGTCAAAGAAAGTTTATCTTATCAGGGCATAGAGAGTGGCAAACTGTTTAGGGATCTAGTTTGAACTCTAAGAACATTGATTTAGTTTTTGTTTGCAAGTAGAGGCTGAATTCCAATCACAAGGGATAGGTAAGATTTAAATATTAATGCCGAGAGGCTCTCCTGAGAGGGTGTTAGGCCACTACTGTCAGCCTGTTTGTCCTGACAAAAGGTAGAGGCTTGTCTAGTCTGGATTACTTAAGGCTTTAGTAATGTGTGTCTTTGGGAAAGACTTTAAAATGAGTGTATGGAAATTATTAGGTACAATAAGTTTGAGTCAAGATTTTATATGCTAAAACAAGAAGTGATTACTGTGTCCTCCTCACACCTCCCTGTCTGCCCTTTTGCCCGCCACATCCCAACAGTACCACCAAGGACCAGCTTGCTTCACGAGTACTGTGATGTGATGTGCCCAGGGTCTAATGCAAGAGAATTTTGCTGTGAGTTTTCAAGCCAGAGAAAGGAATTTATCTGGGAATATTTTAGTGTTAGCAAATACTTATTCTTAATAAAGAAAAGTCTAAACAGTGGACTGAAAGGATTAATGCCCTTAAAGAAATATTTGCAAAGATTAAAGAGAGCCATAGGTTCCTAAGACTGTGAAAGAGAATGCATGCTAGTTTGCTAATGAACTGAGGAGGTGCCAGTCACTTACAGTGAGCATTTTGACAAACGTCCGTTCATTGTCGATTTATATTTAGGGAAAATGAATTCAGAGAAAAGACCCTAGATTATGGAGTCAGCCCTGAGATGCTTTACTCTTAAAGTGATAGGCAATAAATTAGCTTACCTCTGTGTATATAGGAAAATTATATATAAATCCCATAACCATGTTAAAAATGAAAGTTCAGAGCCTAAGAGCTACAAACTGTACCACACTATTAATCATCTCAGACACTGTTCACACAAAACTTAGAGTCCATATTCTTGTAATAGCTTACAAGGCAATGTGACATTTATTTAGTATTCTTCTAACATTCCATGTGGCAGGGACAACGCTCTTGCTAGCATATGCTTAATATAAAAGAAGCCTTTATTTCACCTGATATTTTGCTACAAACTGCTCACTTTTGTTTGTGAAAGTGCTCCCTCTTTAAGCTGCTGGAAGACGTTGAATGATTTTAATTTGATGTTTGCTCTTGGTAATGTGAGATTTATCATTGACAGCTCACAGAGAGTTGTAATGTAAAAGCTTATACAACAGGCTAATGCAAATAAATATATATACATATATGTTCATGCATATATATGTAATCTTAATAGTTCATACAAAAGCTGTGATACTTACCTAGCTTTTGGGAAAGTAAGAAGATAAATTTTATTTTTTTAAAAAGGATATTAAAATTATTTTTAAATTGTTTTCTATTAGATTTACTAGTATAGATTTAGTTACATAATATCGCATATGAAAGACTTGATAAGCATAATCTAGTGGGCAGAATTTCATCAATAATCCCTAAGTTTCTTTGACAACGTAACTGACCAAAGTCTTTAAACCTGAATGAAGAACAAATTCACAATGTAGTGGTGGGAGCAAATGTCCCTGATTTATTGCTTATGATTCTGGAACTTCTATCTTCCCATTTTAATAGTTTATGCTCTTTAATGGTGTATTCTTGTGTGGAGGGTATGTGGTTTTCTTATGGAGCAGTGTCGTGAAGTTGTTGGAGCCTGAAGTGACCTGGAGAGCCAAAGGCTGCAAAGGCCCAAGTGACAAGTATTCGAGTTCTAATGGGATCTCAACTCCTCTACGTTGATGTAGAAAGTAGCTAAGGCATCTAACTTTCAGAAAGTATCAGGATATCAACTAAATATTAACTGCGAATGGTCATCTGCTACCCATTGTACCATCCACGTTTCCCTTGTGCAATAGTTGTGCTTACCGAATTTGGAAAGTGGTTTGAGCCTTATAATATAGTCCAATGAAAATATCTTATTAATAACTAAATCATGAAACTTGTGTCACAGATCAATCATTTTTAGAGATGGGATATCACATAGGATGTCACCCATGATAGTCAGAGGCTTTAATTCATCACATGTTGGAGATTAATTCCACCACGTCTGTTGGTTAAGAATCCTTGTAAGTGAGTCTTTTGAGGTTTTTACAGTAGTATAAAAGGAATGCTCTTCAGATTGCCGCTGGAAATTTGTTTAGTTTTCCATGTAATAAACCCAAAATTGTGATAAGAATATTTACTTACTGTGTGCTAAGAAATTTAAAGACAGGCTGGCAAGATGGTTTAAGTGTTGGGCAGCATGCC
The DNA here is from genome assembly GCF_000317375.1 of Microtus ochrogaster. Lineage (NCBI taxonomy): Eukaryota > Metazoa > Chordata > Mammalia > Rodentia > Cricetidae > Microtus > Microtus ochrogaster. The sequence continues at coordinate 4,152,143 of NW_004949117.1, read as the reverse complement.
CGAGGGCTGGAGTTTGATCTCTGAGAGGCAAACACACTCCTGCAGTCTGATCTCTGACCTCCAAACATGCCACTTCACCTAAAAGTAAATCAACAAACATACATATTTAAAGTCTAAGGGAACTACAGATTAAGACAGACATATAGTTTAACTTAAGAACATGTGAATTTACTGATATTCCTTTGATATGATGTATTTCTCACTGTACAAAATCTTTCCATGTTGTATAATTTTTGTCCATGCCAAATATATCATGCATTAGTTTGTGGTGTGGTGCCACTCATAATTACATGATTAAGATTGTGTTTATGTGACTAAATGTTGTAGATAAATTATTGACTTTTAAAAAATCTTCTTAAAGTAGGTTATTGCTCAGTGAATATATGCAAGTGATGGATGACAGACATTGCTTATTGAAGGAAACCTTGTTTTCTTTTATCATAAAAGTTATTGTCTTAAATTCTAGAAAAAATACCTGGAAGTTTAAATATTTCTCCCCCCCCCAAAAAAAAACAGAAACAAGAAGAAAAGTTAAGTAAGAAGGCAGTTGCACATGTTAAGCCACAAAATAGCTGCACATCTTGCTCCCCACTTTTGTTCAGCTTTCATGACACAGGCATTTGCTTTGAATTCTTCATTTCAAAGTGCTAAGCTGTTGTAATTTCACCTTACTTAACTAGTTTATTTATGGGACTCAGTTCTGTGGCAGGCATCAAATGGTGGCTCAGCTAACAGAGATTTGGCAATAGCACTGATGGTTAGAACACGTTTCTCCCCCTCCAAGACAGCGTCAATACAAGTAGATGCAAAGGCTTTTGATTTTCAGGGTTTATTTGCTTGGGACAACGTTGTGTTCATGACTTCATGTTGTAATCATCTGTCATTCTTCTCTTCTTGGAGTGGCATTTTCCAGTTCTCATTTCGGTAGCCTCTCTGCCTACCATTAACAGCAGCTGATTTTTTTTTTTTTCTGTGGTGTGTGTAAGTACGCTTGCATGGTTTGGAAATATTGGGTCTCCCACGGGCAAGTACAGCCTCCGTATGCAGGGGAGGCTGCCCAGCATAGGGTTGTGTGCATCTGAAATATGCAAGAGTTCATTTGCAAATATATTACGTGGAGGCTAAAAATATCGCCCACTCCTTAACAACGTGCATCTCGGACAAGCAGGCGCATATTTTGTCATCAAGTTGCTTAAGCTTCTGGAGTCAGGGCTACAACTGGGTCAGATGATAAGATGAGCACAACAGAGAAACGACGAGAGCCTCTGATAAAACCTGATTGATTGATGTCTGGCTTCCCCACCATCACCGGCAGTTGACAGTTAGTTTGGGATCAGATGATTTGGCTTCTGAGATAGAAGATGAGGCCCAGTAGGCTGGCCTGAAGGACAAAAAGGTCGGTTTCTGTGGAGTGTCAAGTAATGTCGAGCTCCCACAAGGTGGGACAGTATTAATATTTCATTCTTTTTCTTTGAGGCCCAATTCTTAGTATTTGATTGCCATTTTAAAGGCATGGAGATTCAGTCTACCAAGAGAAATGCATGACTATTCCTTTTTCCATGAGATGGAGCACTTTTATGTTGTTTATGTTGTAAAGGACAAGGGCATACGATGATTTGACATGTCATATTTCATATGCTTTATAATACCTAATATTTTATATATTTAATTTAATTATGATCTCAGGTAAAGTGTTATAGAATATCAAAGCACATGAACTGACTAAATTCAGTATTTGAATAATTTCTGAAGAAGTATGGGTTTCTCAGAAGAAAAACTACTGTGTCAACTAACCTAGGTTTTCAACTTTGTCTAGGTTCTTCCTGTTATACATTGTGTGAAGCTGGGGTTAAAAACATTCTATTACACAACACAGAGTTTGAAATAAAAAAAAAACAGTTGGTACAATCAAAGAACTTTATATAGAGGCGAATGCTTAATGACTGTGGTTTTTCTCCACTTTAGTCCTGTTGATGATAGGATTATTAAAATTTTAACTTGTATTTTGATTATAAGAGTACATTCCTGACACATACAAGAATCATTTACAAAACATACAAAGTGCCAATATGTGTGTTATTATGGTACTTGTAGTTTTTATTATAGAACTTGTGGGTTTGAAAGTAGCGATAGAATTATATTTCTTAAAAGGAGGAAGGGAAGAAGGGAGTGGTAGATTAGGAGGGAGAGAGGAAGGAAGGGAGAGGGCCATGTTAGCTAGCTCTGGAATAAAATGCTTTCCAGTGTTAGCCAAGAATGTTTGTGGATACCTGTTTTCACACTGGAATTCCCATTTCTGGGGGTTGAGTTTGAGTATAGGATACATTGGTCCACCCTGGAAATCCTCTATAAAGAACCCCCTTCTCTCTGATGTATCAGGGCTAGATTCCCTAAGGCCAACTGGGTCTCAGCTACTGCAGAAAGATTAAAAGCAGAATGGGGAATTTCAGAAGGTGCTGCCCTGCTGATAGGACGCGTGGGATGGACGTGAAAGCACTTGTCCCAGAATTGAAGTGGTTTTCACTCTACGTCTGCATGCCAGGTGAACGGATGCCTCTCTGTCAGTCATGGGTAGCAACACTCCCAGAAATGTTTCTATAAGGGAATGGTCCATTTTCTTTTAAATAAATTCATGTAAAACAAAATAATCTATTATCAATATCTATCTACCTCTCTATCATATCTATCTATCTATCTATCTATCTATCTATCTATCTATCTATCTATCTATCATCTATCTATCATCTATCTATCTATCT
>NW_004949117.1:4094479-4149284 GCF_000317375.1 Microtus ochrogaster | reverse complement strand
ATCTATCTATCTATCTATCTATCTATCTATCTATCTATCTATCTATCTATCTATAGCTATTCATTATTCTAGCTATCTCTATACACATATACTATATATATATTACATGTAGTGCTCATTAATACAGCGTCTATCTATCTATCTATCTATCTATCTATCTATCTATCTATCTATCTCTATCTATTTATCTATCTATCATCTATCATCTATCTATCTATCTATCTATCTATCTATCTATCTATCTATCTATCTATCTATCTATCTATCTATCCATTATTCTATCTATATCTATACATACATACACTATATATGTATATCTATTTTACATGTATTGCTCATTAATACAGCATACGTATGCAAAAATATTCAAGAAGGTTATGGATATGCTAAAAAATTTGTGGAAAACACGTTTTGAGAAAAGGAGTGCACCTTTAGTGACTCTGCTGTGATGGTCACATTGCTGGCGGATATCTTGTGATATTGGTCCTTTGAGGTGGCTATTCATAGTTGATATGTTTATTCCATTAGGAGAAGAAGAACGGAAGTAGAGTGTCTTAGTTTGATCTCTGCATCAGTCTCTGATGCATTTCTCAGTAGTTACTATGATGCTGCTTTTCAGGCGGTGTGGATAAAATGCAGTTGACTTAGAGTCGGATTGAATACTCAGATCTTCAGAGCTCACTGGCCTGTCTTTCTACGTGCATACATTACTATCATAGATTTCTTGCCTTTCCATTCTTTATCGTCTGTTTCTTCTCTTTCATTCTGGGTTTTATACTATAACTTTCATACATGTATAATATATGCATATTACTCATGACATATAACACTTATGCATGTACAAATTTCACATTAGGATTCGAAAATAGTTACTTGTACATTAAAGAAAACCAAAGCTGGCAAAGGAGAAAATTATTGCGTCATGTCATTTGCCAATTGAAAAACAGATTATTAACGAAGCTGAAAAAAATCTTAAATTCTAGTGGTGCAGCGTTTGTCAGTGGCCCTATATCAAAATGCAACACTTTATGTGTTTGTGGTGACATAGTTGAAACAAAGCTACTAAGCCACATTTGTATGAAACTGTAACACAAAATTATATCCAGTATACAGTAGAGAGGGGAAAGAAAGGAGGATGCTAATAGTTTTAAAATTGCAGTCAGCTGGTATTACATGGAAGGTTGGGCTACAAAGGTTGCATAGACTGGAATTTCATGATTGGTCCTACAGCTTTGGAAAGACCTTCCAGGAAGAGTTTGGGAGTTCTAGTGAAATATTGAGACATTTGCTTTGCTGTTTCTTTCTCCTTCTCAACTTTGAAGAAAGCATAGGGACATTTACTTCTGGGATGTTGCTAACTCAGCTCTCAGGAATGTTTTCTTTAAATGCTGGTCAGCCCTGGTGTCTTTTTATTGGTAAATAATCTAGGCACTGCAGGGGTTGAAACAGTGCATTGTTCTCACTATCTGAAAAAATAATTGCTATTGCACAACAAATAGAGGAATGTTTGCTTTGGATCCATAGGCTTTGAAGAGCTTCTGAATATTATCAGAACATTTTATTAAACATTTGTATATTCAAGAATTTTCTAAGAAAGATTTTCTTATGATACTGTCAATAGGTTTCAAAACTTCAAAATCACTCAAAATGATTTCTGTGCATAAAAATCTGTATTATCAGTGGTTGCATTTTTATTGCAATCTCAGGGTGTAGAGACAATTTTACCTTACATGCCAAAATTGTTTCTTTTTTAAGGAAAAAACTTTTAATGATAGCACCTTGCTGCTTTAACTTTCCAGTGTTTTCGGAAATTCCTGTTCAAGATTTTAATCACATTTTTATCATGATGTCTGTGATCTGTCCTTACAGCTTACCTCTTCAGCAGGTACATAGGGTACCACTGCTCTCCCCAGTCACGTGTAAGCAGCATCAGGGCATTACTACCTCATGGGTCTTCTGTTTCTTGAGTCTGATGAGATGTCTCTCTTTTGGAATATTTTTTCCTAAAATTTCCATGTGTAGTTTCTTGTCATAGCTTCCCATGCCATGAGGTAACTGCTTAGAATGGGCTCTTCTGTCTTCTTTAGTGGGTTTTCTCATCCATATGCCCTATACACACCCCACATAATATTATCTGATTTTGAAGGGCAAGTAGGTTTTCCATAGTAACTAATTACTCAGTCTTGTTCTGTGACTAAATACCAGAGACAGCAATTTCAAGGAGGAACTGACCAATCACATTCACAGTCTGGAATGTGGTAGTAAGAGGGCCACTTATACATCCCGGCTGCCAAGAACTGAAATAATCACACAGAAACTGTACTAATTAAATCACTGCTTGGCCTATTAGCTCTAACTTATTATTGGTTAGCTCTTACATATTAATTTAACCTATTTTTAGTAATCTTTGTATTGCCTCATGGCTTACCCGGTAAAGTTCTGGCGTCTGTCTCCGGCGGTCTACATGGGTTTCCTCGACTCTCCCTCCTTTCTCCCAGCATTCAGTTTAGTTTTCCCAACCTAGTTCTGTTCTACCCTATCAGGACAAGCCAGTTTCTTTATTAACCTATGGTATTCACAGCATACAGAGGGGAATCCCACATCAGTGGAAGCAGAGAAAATTGAATGCTAGTGTTCAGCTTGTTTTTCTTTTTGTTGAGTCTGAGACTGAATGGTGATTGGTACTGTTCACATCCAGACTCAATCTTCCCTCCTGATCAACCTGGAAGTGTTTCCATAGTGAATCTCTCTTCACTGAAGCTGACTGTGAAGATTCACCATTACATACATCTAGTAATGTCAAAAGGAAATTATATCTTGACCTAGAACAGAAAAAGTGTTACAGAGCATGACATTGTCAAGATTCATTGAGTAATTGATGCAAAAAAGAAAAAAAAGAATATAGCCAGAGAGCTGATTTGTGTTTCGAAGAACTTTGTATGCATGTTAGGGAATTTGAATTCATTCTTTCAGTAATTGATGACCACTGCGAACTTTTAAATAAGTCTGATTACCATGTATTGAGTTTGCTTGATAATCTCATCAGCTTACCAAATTATAGTTTCTAGGTGGAAGGGAACAAGGGACTTGTGAGTTGAGAGCAAGCTTCAGCTAACTTCCATTTTGTGAAATTTAACAATTATTGTTATCTCAAATTCAACTTTAGACCTTTTGTGCTATGCTCTAACTTTTGCACACAGACTCAATAACTGCACCATAGCTGATATCTACAATAATCAACCCTGTATTCAGGAGTTTGATGTAAATATTTTATTGAGGCACAGGCAACACACACAAAAACAGATGAGCAGAGTGGTTATCTTTTTAATTGAATCTGTTTGTGCTTAACTCATGAGACTGTCTTTGCTAGTAGCTTTCCATTCATTTATATGCATTAGCCTAGTTTTTATAACCAAGTATGGAGAAGAATATGTTTACAGTAGCAAATGGGCCAAATGCTAGATAATTGGATTGCTGGTTGTTACATCCTCAAGGAAACATGATAGGAAAGCTCATAGCGATGGAAATTGCACATATGCTCTATGACACAGAATTTCCATATATTCTACAGATACCTACATATATGTGCTCACTACCTACATATATGTGTATATGATTTACAGTAACATAAATTTAGAAATTATCTAAATATCCATCAATAGGCTAAATAAACACCTCACATCTCTTATATACTATAAAAACCAGAGTTGTTTATGTCTATGATGATATAGGAATATTTCAAAAACCCATGAATTAAAAATAAAATTTTTATACTGAAAAAGTAAAGCATGAGTGGATAGGCTGACACATGTTTATTTTTTCATGAAAAATTTCAGTAAAATTATGCAGTAAATTATTGATGTGTGAGGACCAAAGAACATGTAGCTTGCTATTCCAATGCATGCTGAAAATATTGTTTCAAAATTTGTTACAGTTTTACACAGTTACAGATTAATACCAATAAGAGAGGTAAGAGGCACATGTAAAGTACGTGTGTTATTTTCATGCCATTAGTTGTGTTGCTATTAAGTCCTATTATTGGCAGCAGGGTTTTTATTGGAAAAAAAAATAGGGATCTATTGCCAGAAAAACCTAGTTTTAAATGACTCCTTGGCTGTGGAGTTAAGAGGATAGAAATGCTGCCCAAAGTTGGAAAGAAAGAGAAAAAAGGATTGATTCAAGCTCTTTCTCATTCAGATATGAACACAAGGAGGAGGAAACACTTATAATGCCAATTTTAGTCTAGTCCTTATTAAGCTGCTATGCAAAGATACCAAAACTGGACCTTCAGCGAAGATTAATTCTCTTTTACTTTGGAAAAGACAATTCCCTTTAAATGTATAGCATTTCTCTACTCTCAGAACAGGTCACAGTTATGTAATTAACCTCAGATTAATAGTATATGATCGTTAGGTTTTAGATAAAAGATCTATTCTTGAAAAATCCCATGTGGTGTTCTAGGCCTTATTTCACAAAGAGAAGTTCATTTCTATGGCATTGCTTCACAGAAATTTCAGAAAAAATTGTTCTGCTTTGCCCCAGAGCATCATACTTTCATGCAAATCTAATGTTTTCGCACTAAGTGATTTAATGATGTTTTTCATTTTCATCCGTGTGATCATAAGCAGATAGAGTTTAACCCTGGTTCCAGCCCAAATATCTTAACAATGAGGCTCTTTTTAACAGACCATTTTAAATCTGCACCTCAGAGTGGATTTTGTATCCTTGAACCTGTCCCAGGCCATCACATGCGTCCTTGTGGGAAGTCATGGCAACAGAAGCCGGAAATGAGTCTGTGCATAGCCTGGGTGAAGGTTCAAACCCAAGGCCCCCATGGCACCACAGGGTGATATCCCAAGAAAAACGGGAAGGTGAAAATTCACAACTGCCCCCATGAGCATCCTCTGGTATTTATGACCAAGGGCAAAGAGATTTAAATATGGTGATTTGCCAAATAATTTTAAGAGGTGACACAGGATAGAAGTAATTTCACAGTGTGAAATTAAGAGAAAACTTAAAAGTATTTGTTTCTCTCAATTGAAGGAACCAAGCACCTGGAAAAGCTAATGCCTCTTGCTGAATCAATTATGTGTTAAGAACTTATAACATTTTGGAATTCTGAGAGCCTATCAAGGTCCAGCCTTTCATATTGTCATCTAAACAATTTCATGCTTGGAAACTATGCAATCGGGTTACAAATAAAGCACACAGAAAATTCTCCCAGTGTTTTAAACCAGTTCACATTTTGTGTTGGCTACATTCATAGCTTTTCTGGGAAGCACATGGCCTGGTAGCCACAGGTTGAACATATGTCCATGGACATGAATCTTTAGTTCCAAGGAGCAATGCACTCTGTGGTAACTTTATGAACGTAGGGTACAATTTGGAGAGAAATGAGTTGATCGCCTGAGATACGTCTGCTGTCAAGAATTTTGGCTCCTGTGTGTCCTGCTGATTTCCCAGCCATCAACTGTTAAAAGCTTCAAGTGGTTTTCTTGATGATAAAGTTAGTGGTTAGTACTAAAAATAAACTCATACAGACGCACTGATAGCCCTCACAGGTTATATTATTGAAGATGATCTGGTCAGCATGGCAAAGCCCGGATGACTGCACTAAATATCCGGGGTGAGTGATCCTCATAGTTTTGATGTTATGAGTTATATTATGCTATGAGTTAGACTCCTAGCATAGCTGTATGCTACTAGAATCCAACTTCAGAACTGGGTGGCAGCAATCCATTGCTATGCTCACTCTCCTTAACCACTCCTGGAATTCTGTTGGCCCTGAGCTCTGATGACTCCAAGATGACTTTGCAAATGGTCTTCATTAAAATGAGGGTTGAGGTCAACTTATGTATTAACTTTTAGGCCCCCAAACACAAAGCAGTTGTCGGTGTGACAGTAGTTCCTGGGATACTTCTCACGGTTATATTTTATACGTTCTCAGTTTGAAGAGGATTGATTCATAAAATCATGTGGTATGCTAGACCAGACTTGTATTGGAATTCAAACCCCAGCTACTTCCTGCTTATACTTCCCGAGGAAGTGATTTACTTGATGACTTACTTTTCTCCGCTTGTAAAGCAAGGGTGACTAGAGGGATCTCGGCAATGGAGTTGAGAGTATTGAATAGATTAATGTTTTGAAACATTTTACAACAGTGTCAGAAATCTTGAATAAAACTTTTCCTTATTACTGGCATTTTTTAAAAGTCAACTCCAGGGAAAGACATCATTTCACCATGATGGCAAATATCCCAGGTATCTGAAATATAATACAAAAGCTCTCCAGTTTGCTCATTTTAGTTAACAAAGAGTATTTTTTAAAATGTTTCCTGGTTGCAGTAAATTTTATTATATAGTTCTTGCCAAGAGAACATTTGAATGGTTTTTCCCAGACAACCTTTACACATTTCTAAGAATAATAAACAATTTACTGACAGAGAAGAAAATACTTTGAACTTCAGTGAGAAATTCTGCATGAAACAAACTGACAGCAAAATGAATATATACTGCTGGAAATATATAGCTGTCTTTGTAAATGGTATGAACTCTTGCAGATCACTCTGTTGAATCTATTGATATTAAATAAAAAATTATTAACACAAGTAGTCCAAAGGTACTTTGGGTATAGTAATTGTTATAGGGAAAGTTAGTGGTGAGACTTTGTTTTGCCTTTGCAGTCAGTTCTGGACTGAATATACAGAATGTATTTTAGTGATATCTGAAAAGGTCATCAAAGGGGCCACTTGGTTGAAATGCATTTGGATGACCTGAACACATACTTGTTGTGTCTCTAAAGCCAGACATACTTTATTAGGACAATGCAGCTGGTTTGCTATTTCCATCTCCTCATTATCAACACATTATGGTATGGCCTCTTCCCCCTCACTTCCAGTGCCAAGAATTTGGCAGGGACACTATGTTAGCAAGTTGAAGCCTTGGGGGTTGGGGAGAGACAGCAACAGCTTCATACAGCTGCAGGGCAATGGCAGGCTGTTTTCTGAACGTTTTGCTGCTGGCTTAAGATTGATAATAACCATCTTCAGTCTTTTTAAGAATTTGAAAAAGTACTACAGTTTCTTGGGTTTCCAGGAACACTCAAGGAATGTTCTAGCTGCTGTAGTCTATTTTTACATATGTTATAGAACTTATCTGTAAATCTCAATGCTTAAAATTATCCCGTTCCTATCCTTTCTAGCCATCTTAAGAAACAAAGGCCTCGTCCCTACACACAGAACTACAGGTAGTTAAGGAGAACTCGTCTGCCCCCAGGCTAGAGCGCACCAACTGGTTATCCAGTACTCAATGGTCAGCTCTGAAAACACACATACAAGTAACATCATACAGACTGAATGGGTTGTTTTTCCATGCTTGGGAATATGATGTATATACCTGTAGGTGTATGTATGCAGCAACAATCAATGAAAAATTAGGTCATACATTCCAAAAAGACCTACGAGGTGTAAATGTGAGACTTACAGGGAGGAAAGGGAAAATGATGTTGAAAATATTATATTCTCAAAAAAAGAAAGTAAAAATTAAAAAAGTAAAGCATTCACATTTATCATTCGGCATACCAATATTTATGACTTAGCAATATTTTTAGGACCTTTTCTCTTCACATAGAAAGAGGGTATATGAGGATGCATTTTGATATCAATACAACTTATGTGTATTTTCTTCCTTTTATTATGTTTGACTTAGATGCATCCAAAACTTGACTGAGACAACTAAAATTCAGCAAGTATGAGTTTATTAATAGCAGCAAAACCTCAAAAATTTAGAAATTTATGCATAGGTACCAAATTTCATAATGTTTCCTTGTTACAAAACATACCCATCTATATGGTGATTTTGTTTATATTTATTGTTCAAATTAAAGTTCATTAATGGACTTTCATTTTAAAAACCCAAGTAACGTCTCATGGTATTTCATGTAGGCTGAGAGGAGAGTGCAGTTCCGAATCAATGGGGTGTCTCTCCACAGCTTTGATTCAAGAGCAAATACGTTGGAGTCCAGGAAATGTCCCTGGTGTCAGTGTCACAGTGAGTTCAGACTCAGGGACCTCTGAGACCCTTGTTTCCCTGAAGTCTTCCTCAGCCTAGAGAAATGGAATCGTTGTCTTCAACGTGACACACATCGCATCTTATTTTAAGGTTACAGTGGTGGACGATGCCTACACAGGGAGAACTTTGAAATTTCATTAGGGTAGCAGAGCACGGGTTGTGTCAGGGCGAGGCATCTGTAAATGAAGCCAGTTTGTTACTGTCAGAATTAACATGTGGATTAAAAAAAATCTGTTTTTAAAGCTCTTACAACATTTTTGTACCCTTTATTTTTTAAAAGTAAGTTTTATGTTATTTTTGTACTATTAACATTTTGCACTTATGCCATTCCTGCCCCTCACTGCTGACAACAGGCAATAGAATTGCTCCAATTAAGAAATAGAACATCAGCCCCTGGCATCTTATTCTGCTGTTCCATCTTTACCTATTTATTTATTTATTTTGCTAGGGAGAATTCATTTGTTTCTTAATTAAGAAAAACACCAATAGCATGAAAAATCTGCTTATGGCACCTGCATGGTAATTAGGCTAAAGGTAGAAAAGAAACAAGCACACACATTCCAATAGCAGCCAAAAGGGAACTTGAGCTGATAAAAACGAACTACACTCCCCTTGCACAAATGGAGGCTAAGAGAAGTGTACAGTCATTATGGCTAAGACAATATGCAAACTATCTTCAAAGAAATCAAATTGCTAGAGTGTTTTCATTTGCATGTATTAACTATTAACATAATGAGGAGAAGTGACATTGGACCCGGATTGTGCGTCTGCTCGGATTGATAATTCAACTACATCTGCAAACAGACAGCCAAACCTGTGCTAGTAGTTAGATCAGACATGGCCTCCACGGTGTGGGCTAACATGGAATCTACAGCTGGTGCACCCTGGTGGTGGCGGATCAGAATCTCCTTCACTTTCACGACACCCCAGCCTTTTGTGTCCCATCTCTTTTAGTTGATAAATTGTTTCTGAAATAGTGGTCTTCCCACACAGAAACTTACTTTGAAATTTAAAGGCGTGAACTTGTCTGAAACTTCCCCATTTCCTTCAGGCTCGCATAAAACAGGTCTTACAGAAAAATGACATCACCTCCACGTCTGTCGGGAAATTTAAAACTTAGGACTTTTTGATTATTTATTCCAAGCTCATATAAATGTATGATTCTTATTTGTAGCTAATTTAAATCTAGAGAAAAAAAAAGAAATAATCATTCTTGTTATCTTACAGACCAGGCTCTATGCAGAATACATATTTTTAGTACGACAACTTCATAATACTTTTAATCATTTTTATCTTCCATTACTCTCTGTCCACCCCTCCCACTCTGAGTGCAGAATGCTTTTCTCAGAAAAACTGAGTTAGGCTTACTCACACAGATGGATAACATATACAGTTCTGGCAAACCACACAAATCTCCAAATTTAAGGAAAAAAAGCCAAATATATTCCTTGACTTTAGAATTCTAACAAACCAAGATATAATAAAATAAAAACTATCACACTGGAGTTGAGCAAAACAAAGAGAAGGAAAAGAGACCAGGAGAAGGCACAAGAATCAAACCCCAGTCCATATACATACACACAGGACTATGGTGCAGACAATGTGCTTGCTGATTCAGTCTCTGTGAGTTCGTTTGAGCCTTTCTCATGATGGTTTAGAGAATAGTTTAACATTCTGAAACTCAGAGAATATAGCTTAGTCCCAAGACCTAGAAAGTCAATTAATTTTGTTATAGTTCTTGGATACATATTGATGTGTCTTACTAGGAGTGAGGACTTCTACTGAAACTTTATTTACTACATTTTCACTCATTCTATTACCGCACATATATCTTCCTTTGGGTCTGAGAACAGAGGCCAAAGCTGTGCAAGAAAAGCACTGTCTCTGTGCTGATGGGACTAACATTCCCACTGTGGGCAGCAGGCCATGGCAGCAGGAGGAAAGTGGGCACACGGTGTGACTTCACAGTGGATTGTTACACAGAAAATACGCAGGTTAATGTGCCAGGGGATATCTGCCCTGGTCATCTTCAAGCTGTCCCCTAACATCGCACAGTCTGCAAAGACTGAGGACAGTTTCTCAAGCTCGCTGCTTTTGGGGAGAAACTACAAAGGGAATACAATTCCTTAAACACTGGTGGGAAACACTGTTAGAAGTGAGTGCCTTTTTTTTTCCCCATAAAACCTGATCCACACACAATCCCACAAAATCTAAGATGAAGAATGTGACCTTATGGATGGTTCAGAGGCTGGGAAGGAATGAAGAAGACCCACGGGCTTTGTGGATGAGTTAATATGAGCAGGTGTCAGAAAATGTTAGCTTAGGCACACCTGCAGCTTGTTTCTGTTCCAGAAGAGAATAGAGTTCTTCTCAAAGTGTTTGTAGCTCCAAGGAAACTAGTTCAGCTGTTTCATCATTCAGATGTAATTTATGCATGTAATCTTTTCATAAAAATTTGTAAAGTATCTACATTAATATTTTTAACCAATATAATTATGGTAATTATATAAACTTGTTCACATTATCGCAGATAATTTCTGTCACAAAATAAAGCATGATTACATTATGCTACAGATAATACATATAATGAATAGAGTTATATGCTCTAAAATATTTATATATGTATATATACACATCTATTTTCTTTTCTTTTGATGTATAGTATAGCGTTAATGATTACTTGGAAAACATTATTGACCACCTCACTTGTATTGGACTGCTGATTGAGGAATTGGAAATTGAAGATTGGAAATGCATTAAATTCACTTTAATTCTCTTTAAAGTATATGCACAACCACTTAATATTAATTAGATACTACCATGCTCTACTTTCAGAATCACTATCATTTGCTTTATCTATCTACTCAAGGAATACGAGCTAACCAAAAGGGTCATAGAGAAAAGACTGAAGAATCACAAAGTGTACAGGTTACATGAGTTACATTTGTTTGAGACTAATGACTACTTCCTAGCCTCTAAAAAATTCTTTTAAAACAAACAAAACTACCACCTAACTAACAAAAACCAAAGACTTGTTTTCTTTGTGTGGTGTGTTATTTTGATTACATTCAAAAGAGAAACATCAAGTTTCATATTTATTTGTTTAAACTATTGTTTATTTTTTCTGAATAAAATTGGTAATGTGAACTAGCTTCTCTTTGAGGATGTGTTAATACATTTTGTCCAATGCCTATCCTCCTGATCCTTCTAAAATAGTTTCACAAACTGGGGACCAAGTATTCAAACATAAGAGCCCAGAGGCCTCTCCTGGGCTTAAGGTCCTATCATAATGTGAAATGCATTTAGTGCAACTTCAAAGCCCCATAGCCTTTCAGTCTTATCACTGTTGGAAAGTTCAAAGTCCAGAGTCTCTTCAGAGAGTCAAGGCAAGCTCTTAATTATAATCTCTCATAAAATCCAAAGCCGAATCAAATGCAGTTTTAGGCAATGATGCAGAATATGCGTTACCATTCTCATAAACACGATGAATAAGGGCATAGTGAGAAAATACCAGACTAAAGCAAGGTGGAGACCCAGCAAATGTTGTAGCTTTATGTCTGAGATGTCAAAGAGTTTAGCGGGCTTTTCTTTGTACAGTTTTGCTGTGTAAAACACACTGCTCTCTGTTGGGCAAGATCCACTGCCTGTGTGTATCTCTGGCAGCTAACCCATGGCCCTGGCACCTCTAACATCTTGGGGGCTCCAGAGAAATCTAGGCGTCACTTTTACAGCTTCGTGCACTGGCCTCTTAGAGCCTCTAGGCAGGGTTCCCCTGCAATACACCTGGCCTCAGTGGCTCCTTTAAAGATTTCACAGCCCCTTTTCCCATATATCCTTCTTGACTCTGAAGTCAGAACCATGTGGACAATACTTCCGGCTTCTATTGCCCACTTAGAATGGAGCCTGGGCCCCTGAATCACATTTGCAAGGCTTATTCCTACTGAACTCACAGTGAAAAGTGGACAGGTAGTATTTTTATGACCTAGATTTTTCTAATAGGTGAATGGATAAGTTTAATTCTTGAGATATTCCCTTGCATATGTGTTTCAAGTTAATAAAAGAAGAACACAACAGTATTTGTTTCTTTCGGTTGTTATATCTGTTGATACCAGTGATGGGTACTTAAGGTAAATATATTCGAATGCTACATAGTGCTTCTAGAAAACAAGAAAACTTGTTATGAATCCTGCAGGTGATGGGGATCTTGTTAGCTACTTCATATTTCATAGTTTTTTCTTACAATATTCATCAGTATAATCCATTATTAATGTGAGACATGTAGAGTTAACCCCATTTTAGAAACATTATTTTCGTTTACAATACAACAGACAGAGTCAATATATGCAGTTGGTTTGGAAGATTTAGTTTTTATCCCTCCATTTTATGATGCTCTATTTCCTCCATTTGTGGAGTAATTGTTGTTCAGGAGAAAGATCCAGCAATGAATAAAACGAGTCGTGCTGGTGGAAGACAGTACCTCCTCCTAAGTACGGTGGGTGAAAACCGGTGCTAGTCCATCACATGACTCATTGTTCCTGCCCCCAAATGGCTTCCAGTCTAACAAAACTGGACGTATTTAGAATGCTGCAGAATGAATGGCATAGAGCTTCTCTTGAAGAGCCACAGGAGTAATAAACCTGGGGCTTTTGGTTGCAAGCTGTACCATTGGGTGCTCTTGACTCCCTTTGAAAATCCTTCAGCATCAAAAAGAATTTTCACAAAATATATATATACATTTTACAGAACACATTTATCTAAATGTAATTATTCTTTTAATTAAAAAATATAATCTACCTATAATGAATTAATAGCCTATATGGGGCATAGTATTCCCAGGCATTAATATCAACAAAAGCCTTGCCTTTTCATGGCTTATGAAATTTAGCTGAGTGGTGGCATAGCCGCACATTACCTTACTTTAATTATGTGAAGTTAATAAGATAGGTCCAAAAACTTAATAGAAAACAATGCATATTCAATAGGAACGGTGTAGAAACACACTCAGGGCTCCGGTTCAGTGTGTTCTGTTCCTCCTGTCACCACGAGGTTATGTTTCAGATATGACGACTAAAGGTTATAACACTCATTAGCATGTCGGAGGTACAGGAGAGAGGGAGAGGCATCCCGAATGAACAGTGACCCACACAACCCCAAAGGTGTCATGTGACCCACTCCTGCCTCATTCAGAGACTTGGCATGCATCGGAGGGCGCTGCCCTATCACGCAGGTAGTTTGAGCAATTTTCATTGCGTTATGTTTTCTTATTGTTTGAGTTTTATGTCCTCCCCAGCCTATTCATGGTGCTTAAATTTCAAATTAGTACCTCGTCTTTATCGTCTACTTTCTGAAGAACAATACTGTAACCTTTAGGTATGTTTACCATCCTAAGGATAACAACAAAGAAAACAAAATGATAAAAGGACAATATTTGAAAGATGATGCGGAAGTCCTAGGCTACTCCAATAAATTGTCTGAATGCAGCAATGTTTACCAGCCTTGTGTAATTATGAGACACTGAGAGGTGGAGTGTAAAAGATCTAAAATATGAGCACAGGGTCAAGTGATGAGGAACCCGGTTCTACTTTTGTGCAGTTTGATAGATTTTCGAGATACTCCCAAGTCACATAATACTCTATATGGACAGAGTGCATATGGCGAAGTCCAGGAAGATAGTAACGAATTTCAACAGCAGTATTAAGGGAGTACTATTTCTATTATTATAATGTTGAATGCTTCATGTTTTACATTGTCATATACTATTTTTCTTTAATGAAGACATTTACATGAGAAGTCAAAACTTACCATTTTAGGATCTGAATTACTTTTCTTAGGAATTAAGTAAAGGGGCCCAACTTCCCTAGTATTCATCAGACAACAGAAATCAGATTTTCACTATTGCTATCTGTGATCTAAATGCCGTTTGTTTCATTACTTACTTGTCTGTGACCTTTTCTGTAGCGTCAGAGTGCATAGAAACCTCCAGGCTATTGTTTATTCTATAAACATTTATTTTGCATTCATCAGAAATGTTTCTTATTCTAGCGAGAAGCATATTGCCAGTTAATGTGTGCTGTGTCTGGGAAGCCAAGGATCATTGATGGTTGTGCATTTGTCTTTTCCTTTTCTTCAAGGACAGCGTATTTCAGGCGTGGGGGCAACAATAGTGCACGGATGGAGATAGCTGTAGGAAATTTACATATTAGATAATTCATTTGGAAACAGCAAGTTCATTCTTCCCTTTTTAGTAGCCAGAATGATAACTAGGATTCAGAATTTCATTTATAAGTTTTAAATCTCAGATCATTTGATTTTACTTCTGAATGATTATGAGATTGAGCAGCACACACCACTTGACCCTGGGTTGTGAGTTCTTGCGTGATCAGCATAGATAATAGAGAATTTCCTTCCTACTTAAGAAGCATTTTCAAAAGGTTCGTAAATATTTGTTTCTCAGGGATCCATTTATCTTCTTTCTCAGTTCCAAAGAACTGTTATAGGGTAACGGAAAAAGATGATAAATGAGCCCAAGGAGCTTGGGTTTAAATTGCCCAAATATATATTGGACTATTGTTTGGTGGACATGGAAAGTCTCGGACTGCATTAATGTGAGCTGATTATTTAATGCCAGAAATATGAAATGAGAGTAAGTCCGTCATTGTGGTATTGTGGCTTTTATTTACCCATCGTTAGATCCATATGAAATGCAATGTTATAAGGAAGAAAACTAGCTGGAAGACATTCCTTTTCAAAGGAATCATCAGGACTTCAGTTCCTCAATTCCCATTTAGTCCAAGAGCCCTGAGAAATGTGGTCTGTAATTGTATACAAACCTGGTGACAAAGAAAGCAGAAAAAAAAAATCCCATCTGCTCATTGGTATCCTCCTGCTCAATTCAAGGTAGAGCATAGAACGCACCACAAAGAGTTCTGATTAATTGAACTTAACTGATGTTTATCCAGAAACACTGTTTATTATAATGTCTTCTGAAATTCGCAGTAAGAGTTTATGTTCATTTATTAAAGGAACATAATGAGCATAGGCTAATTAAAGGCCTTTCCATCATCCTCCATTGAAAATCTCATTGCATACTTATTTTAGTTATAATGTTGGCAGTATAGAAGAGACAGGAGTCGTCATCTGTTACGTATTGATGCTACAGCTATTAAACATAGATGCTAACCTGCACTGGTTATCACTGTACAGTGGTTAAATATACTTGTGTATGTGTGCATGTATGTGTCTTTTCATATCATTTTATCTACTAATAAAAGGATATATTTCCAAATTTATAAATGGCCTTCTTAATTTTTCATTTCCACCCTGTAGGTCCTCATCTGATTTTCTGTCATTTATTTAAAGAATCTAGCATAAGGATCTAGTTTTGTCACCTACAGTACAATGACTGAACTATAGCATACCATCATTTAATTCTTGAAGGCTACAATTTAAGCAGGGAGATTAGTGGACAAAAGGCATTAAACTATTTAAGATGAAGATGAAGAAGCAAAATACAGATTTGACATTAGACTTTTAGATTTTTTTCTTCTGAAATCCTTGAATTTACCAATCCAACATCTAATGTTATTTATCCTCCTTCATAAAAATATTTGTATTATGGATGAGGGCTATATGACTATCGGAGTCATGGTTGGCTCCTTGAGATGGGAGAGAATTTTGATGAACAGTGCATTGTACCAACAGCTTCATTCTTGAGCTTTGAAATGGGAGGACGTTATAGGAACAGTAAGAAAGTTAGCTTCAAGTAAAAAGGTACAAGATATAGTTGTCATGGACAGCATGATGGAAGGGGCTATGGAGCCTGGAAAGGGGAGGGTTTGGGCTGTCAAAATGCAGTGGTGAGACATCAAGACTGATGTGAAAGTTATGAACAGAAGTGATATGGTCTACAATAATCTCTGGGGGTGTGCTAAGACATTTCTACTCTGATGATGATTTCCTGGGCCATGGTTGGATCTAGAGATGGAAAAGAACCTAGCAGTTCTATTGAAATTTTACTCCAGGAGCCCTGGCATCCGAAATAAATTGTAGAGTCTATTCTAAGGCTTTTTTTTTCCTTTAGTCTTGGAGCATTGAAAATAAAGTCATAGAAACATCTGTATAATTAAAAGGGAGTGGCTACTTCAGGATAAAGTCAAAGGGGCTAGGTATTGACTAGAATTTTTGTTTAAAAGTTAGACAACATGGAAGATTGTTCATAGGAAGCAAGGGAAGAATATCTTTCTCAGAGAAGTGTGAAAGAGAAAACTTGGCCAACAACTCTAATAGATACCAAGCAGAGGAAGAAATAGTTACCTTGATTTTAGTATTTTTTCAGCTAAATTTTAGTCCAAATTATTGTTGAGTTTTAGAGGATCCAGGTAGGACCATGTTTATCCTAATGTAGAGATGACTGTATTTGGTGGCATTTTAAGTAGTTTGAATGTTCTTCTCTTGGAATCCTTTTAGTGGGATCAAAACTGTCAGGAAATTGTGTCCATTTATTGATTTGACTTGGTAATGTGAATAAAAAAGTCTGGGATATTTTATAGAAATGGATCTTTGTCCTTTTGAATCAAATATTTTTCTTCTTTATCACATGTATTCAAAGTTATTGTAATGAGAATATTTGGGGCAAATTCCACCTTGTGATTAAAATGTTTCATTTTATATTAAAGGCAAATTGCAATATTTTGTTAATAGAAACTTTTTTAACTAACCTCATTGCCATTTGTCTGGTTCACAGTGGCATTAGCATCTCTTGTGAGCATTTAAGAAATGAAGATTCCTAAACCAAAATTATAGAATAAAGGATTTACATTCTTGGTGTAAGGTTGTAGCACAGTGGTAGAATACCAGGTTCTTAAATTCCATTCTAAAGACACACACATACACACATCAGAAACATGAGGGCTGGGTCTCAGGAATTAATGTTTTGCCTAGCCCTTCTAGTGTTTTCATTATAAAGTGATAAAGAATTATTTAAACAATATTTCATCACATCTAAGTAGTGCTTCATCTCCTACACTCTGTGCCTCAAGCTTCACATTAAACTTCAGATGTGCGGTAGTGCTGTGTTGACTTTGTATATCACTGATTGGGCTCGGTGTTACTTAGTGAGTATGTACATTTAATTTTGTACCTGTACTTGTAATAGAAGCTTCATCTGATAATTTGTGAATATCTTATGAAGTTTTGTTTCCTTTTTATCATATGCATTAAGTGTGCATTTCCTAAATAATGACATTCTAAGTGATAATTTGTATTATTATCAGGGTCCCCTGCTAATAATTTACAAAAAGATAATTGATGTATTTATGACATTGGCAACACAGGATTCAAAATAACTTCATTACTAGGGACATGTGTGACTATAGTTTAAAACCAAATCCAGGAAATAATTATTTGCTTTTTTCTACTTCTTTTAAAGTGAGATTATCTTTTTGCATGTTTCTTTTCCTTTTACACTTTTGCTGATTTATCAACTGGATATGTGTGAGTATATTGCTTAAACAGACAGACAAGAGTAAGACTCAAAATTGTGTCTATCCTTAGGATGTCTCCAATAACATTTTTTTGGAGACAGAATCTCTCCTTTATGTAACTCTGGGTGTCCTGGAACTTCCTACACAGACCAGGCTGACCTCAAATTCACAAATATCTATCTGCCTCTGCCTCTTGAGTGCTGGAATTAAAGACTCATGTCACTATGCCCGGCCCAATGTCTATTGATCTTTCTGTGAAAAGCAAACTTCAAACAATGATGAAGAGGTAGTTCTGTCTTTGAGATGGTAGATGAAGACCACTACAGATACCATAGCCAATCAAAATGCAGAGTTATGGGGCCCAGTCCCAATTAACACCTCTTCAAAATACTCCTGCACCAAAAACTAGAAAATGTTGAGGAATAGGGGCTAGAAAGACTACAGGAACTAGAGACTTGAAGTTTGCTGTGAGACTGTGTCTCCCACTAGTATCAGAACTATACCCATAAAGTCTCACCAACATTACTGCCTAAATGTGAGCTTACAAAAGGATGGACCAATGGGCATACATACCAAAAGATGGCAGTTGAGGAAGCTGGCAACCCTACAAGTGTTCTATCCCAGGGAAGAGTTCACCAATTTGTTGCCAAGTGGCAAATGGTCAACTCTTAAAGCATATATGCAAGTAACATTATAAGTACTAAGACTATATGTGTAATAAATACACACATACATGCAATAACAGTTGTTGCAAAAAGAGGCTATGAATTTGAAAGATAGTGGGGAATGGAGGGAGAAAAGGGAAGGGAGATACATAATTATATTATAATTTCAAAATTGAAATGAACAAATGCATGATATCATACTATATAGGATAAATGAGAAAGATGAAAGACAGGCTTTCCACAAAAACAAGAAGTTATTCTCATATAGAATGTTTCTGTGATCACAGAATGAAACACAATCAAATGTTTGTATTTAAACCTTACCTGTGTGTCTGTCTGCGTACTTACCTCTGTACATATTTATGTCAGTCAGTCACATTGAGAGCAATTCACACGTTAGTTCACTGTAGAATAGCATCCATGCAGGACTCTCTAAAAATTAGTTTTAAAAAAAAGAGTTTGAGTTAAATTTGCTCATCTGGACAAGCAAAGTGCCTTGTGATTAGTCATATGACTTTCTGAGGAAAATTTGAAAGCTGTGAGCACCACAAGTCATGGTGATTCACCTTCCTGTCTTTGATCTTTCTCATACTAATTTTTAGAGTGGAAGAAACAAAAACCATGTTCCATACTTCTGGAACCTTTCCTCATTTTCTGGAAAGTTCTTTATTGTGCTCCCATACTGCATGTGTTTTGTCTTTGTCTCATTTGCAAAATCACTCAGTTTGGTTGGATGTCACCTCTCTGGAGAGCCTGTTCTTTGAATACCACTTGTAGAACAGTGCCCCTTCATTTGTCCCTGGCTATCAACACATTCTAAGCAATGTTTCTTCAGGGCATTTAATATCAGCTGAAATGAATGCTCTATGCAGGCGAGATTTTTACTGTTGTTTTTAATTCTTATTACTTTATGTGTGGGGGTATTTTGTGTAAATTTATGTCTGTACGTCACGTGCATGTGTACAATGCCAAGTGACGCCAGGTAAGGGCATCAGATGTACTGGCACTGGATTCACAGAGGCTTTTTAACTCCCTTGTGGGTACTGGGAATTGACTCAAGGACCTATGGAAGAGCAGCCAGTGCTCCTGTTGAGCTATCTCTCAGCCCCAATAGGCAAGGTGTTCATAAACGCTATGTGTCAGAAACTCAAATGGTTCTGGCCATCCAAAACTTTTTAGGTGTTTTTAAACAAAATATAAGTTTTATTAGACCTGAGATTTATTATTTTTTTTTCTGGTGCTGATACAATGCTAAGCAGTAGTAGCCAATCAACAATTATTGGCAGAAAGTAAATGTATAAAGTGGTAAAATCAGAAATGTATCAATAGTGGCAAGTGTATGCATGTCTGCTAATTTCCTTGTAATTAGTCTTTACATTAAAGGCACACATTGGAACTCATTTTATCTGACTTCCTATTGTGCAGCAATTTAAAGACTGATGTTTTAGATTTCTTTGCTTTCTTTTATGTGTAGGGGTTGACTGAGTTTTCTGTCCTGCCTGGTTTCTTCAGTCATTAAGTCCAAAAGAAGCACACAGAGGTCTACAATAATTATAAAACTGATTGGCCTAGTATCTCGGACTTCTTATTAACTCTTAGAACTTATATTAGCCCATTATTTTCTTCTGTGTTAGCCAGGTGGTTTGGTACCTTAATTGGTGAGGCAATCACATATTGCTTCTTCTGTGGCTGGGTCATGACTGCGGACTGCAGAATCTTCTTCCCAGCACTTTCTTGTTCTCATTGCCCTGCCTGGTTGTCCTACCTACACTTCCTGCCTGGCTACTAGACAATCAGAATTTTATTAAAATACGATTGACAGGGTACAAACCATTGTTCCAGAGCATAGGGATATTTTGCCTGCAGGTATACATGTGTGCCACATACATGCCTGGTGCCCACAGAGGCCACAAAAAGACACCAAATCCTCTGGAGCCAGGGATACAGATGTTGTGGACCACTGTGTAGGTGCTGGGAACTGACCCAGGTCCTCAGGAAGAGCAGAGAGTGCTCTGAACTGCCAACTGCAGTCACCTTTCCAGCCTAGCTCTCTAATTCAAAAATATATGTCTATACACACTCATATATAAAATATATTATATAATATATATTAAAGGATCAGAAAGTTTTTTCCTTAGTGTGTGTGTGTGTGTGTGTGTGTGTGTGTGTGTGTGTGTGTTAAAGCTTAAATTTTGGGCAAGTGCCTATTTGTAGCTGTTGGTTTTAATATGCTTGAAGTTTTGTATCTTTAAAATCATTAACGAAGTGGGGCTTTATTACACAGGACATCATGCTGCGATAGTGATCGAATGTCACCCACCTATTTCCTAGATTGTTTCATTCAGAACGGCCGAGTGTGAGACAAACTTTAGCAGGAAACGCTCATGAGAGGCAGTTCATGATGCTGAAAACAACTTCAGGATGCTAATCTAACTTTTTTTTTCTGCACCAAGAAATGTGATTAAGATATGTTCAATGGAAATCTATACAAAACTAGTGAAATTGTTAAAATATTCAAATATGCCATATTGTAACAAGAAAACCCTGAGTCGCACTGAAATCAGCAGTGAACAGCTGTGTTTTAAAGGACGGTCCTTTGAATGTCACTTGACAATTTGCTTTCAATTAGAAGTAATTTACAGGAAGATGCCCACAAGCTAATCTTTACAGGATAATTAAGTTCCATTTTCTTTACTTTTAATTAAAAAGCAGAAAAGATTTAGCTGATCCATAAAAAATGTTCTGTTTAAACATTCATCAGACCTCACACTTTTTTTGTTGTTTGTTGTAGCAGATGTTATCAGAAGTGCAGCCTGCTCTGTTTCAGACTCGCGTGTTTGGAAAGTGAAGCATGAGTCGCGTGGCAGGCGTGCACTCGTGAGGTATGGTCACTTCACATCTGTACGATCCACAGATCTGCTGGTGCAGCCGGTGGTCCTGCCCTGTCTGGCTCCTTGAATTGGGGGAGAGAGCTACTCACTGTGTATTGGGAAAGGGGCAACTTTTGAATTTTGAACATTGCACAAAATATGATGATACTTTGTAAAACAGAAATCTCAAAGGAAACTTTTAAAGTTCTAATCGATTACTGTTTGACTGTAACTTTGATTATAAAATTTTGATGCTATTTGATCAGGAATTTTCAATTTAATTGAAAAGATAGAAATTTAATGTTTTGTTATCATTTAGAAACTCTTTTCTCTGCATTAACCCAGTTTGGGCATTCTTATTTTGCTTTTATTTGGTAAAATGACTACGTTGATAGGGTTCATTTGAAGCCTTGGTTTTCGAAACCACTAGAGCCTGCACCATTTCTAACTGAAGACCTCCTGAAGTATAACTTGTCAAGTCTACTCTTAGGTCATAATATGCTAATAAATTTTCTACCCTATGTTCTTCAGGCAACAGCTCTTAAACTGGACTGGTTGAAGGCATTTGTTTCCTTCTGACTTTTTTGTTTTTTGTTTGTTTGTGGCAATTAATCAACCTGTTCAGGCTGGATGTAATAGTCTTGCTTTTCTTGAGATGTATACAACGTTTTCTGAAGTGTAGAGAAGTTAGGCCGTTGTGTAAGTCTATGTTAAAACGTCACCCTTGTCGTTCCAATCACTGTGTCTTTTGTCAAACAAACTTGATGTCTACGCTCCAGCTCACTGTGTCCCAAAGATATAAAGATGCCATTTATTTCATTTCTTCTGCGTCTTTATTTTCTTATTAACTTCTGCCCATTGGAAAGAGACGTCAAAGCGAAAAAAAAAGGTGCTTAGATGCTCCTTCGGCTATGTACCTTGGCTGGATGAGTTTCCATGTTATGCCAACATGCCCAAGGGCACTGGATCAGTGCTGTGCACTGACAGCAAAGAGTAAACAGCGCTGTTTGTTTCAGCACACGCTAAAGTCTCAGGTAGGAGATTAATTATAATCATCACAATGTGTTAATTTAAATGGAGCGTGTGTTGGGACACGTAAAAGCCATTGGGTTTTGTCATGGATTGTCAAAGTGTCTGCATCACTTACTGAAAGCCTCACACCCAGGAAAGATGAAGCAGGCCTCTCTCTACTTTCCTCTTCTGCAATCAACACCTGGTGTGATTACATCTTTTTGAACTCTGGCAGCTCTACTGTGAAGTCCTTATTTGGAAATTTTTTTATGGAACAGAATAACAAATATAGTGGAAACTTTCCTTTTGGGAGAAATCTACTTTTTCTTGTCAACCTATAGTTCACCTTTCTTTTAGCCAAGGGTAATGCGGTTTTGTTGCTGTTGGAAACAATGATTTCCTTTGGTCCCTTGGTTTTCAAGGGAAGGAGGATGTGAGAAGGGCAGGACAGATGCTCAGGTCTTTGTGCTTCTTGAGGACGTACTGACATTTTCAGCCGTGCTTCTCTGGTGTGTTCATGATGTTTGCACATTGGTTTGCACTTGGCTGATCCTCTTTAAATATCCTTTAAAAACTGAAATAGCAAGGAGACATAGATGCAGTGCTGTGTGGTACATTACACACAGTCCACCAAAGTCTTTCTCATTCAGTTTTCTTTCTTTTTTGTTCAAAATTAAAAGCATCTGTGAACTGCGAAGTTCTAGGCAGTTGTGTGGCTTTTTGTCTCCTTATGGCCTTGCTTTCTAGGCTGCTAAGTGTTGTGAGTACTGCACATTGCATTTCCCGACCTAACTGCGTGTAGAGATTGTATGCTCAAACATACAGACACATGAGATTGATTAGTTTTCTACTTCAAGCGATGGCAAAGAAATTGTTCTGATTCATATTTGCCATGTTTTTGTTTCTGTTTAACATAGTGTGGTGGCTGGTTCTTCTCTTGCACTTCTGATCCATGTACTTTTAAAATAGAAGCATTCATTGCTTCCCCGGGTACATTTCTATTTCTTCCATGGTTTTTTTCCAAAATATAATTTTGAAATCATCTGTGCTACTTTACTTAATATACACATCTTGCCTGTATTCTTTGATCCTTCAGGTATACCTGACTAACGGCGATGGCCAAGATGGCATTGCCGTTTCTCGACAAATGTGGGTCCCCATTGTTCACATCCAGCTCTGTTGCTGTGCATCTTCACTCTGCTGTTGTCTTCCTGAAACGTTTCTCTTCTGCCCACTCTGCAGCCTCGGCTCCAGCAAGGTGGGGGTTCCCATCTGGTTCTCAGCCCTTACCTTGTTGATTCCATGCTTTCTTCACTTGCATCTCCCTCATTGAAAGGGTCCGTGAGAAGTTGCCTGGCCTCCCGAAAGCTTTTTCTGGTCCACGGTACCCTTTTTACATTGCTGTTGTAAAAATTGTGTCAGGAAATCAGACGTTTCAAACGATACCTTTACATGTATGCTAGCTTGTCTCCCAGTTGTACGTAAACAGTTTTCAAAAAAGTTATCCTTGTGGCTCTGTTCGGTATACAAAGATGGAAGGCATTTGATGTTTGTTTTGTCATGTCTGACTTATAAAATAAACAATAATTTAGAAATTTATCCTTGCTTTATCAATATATTGAGGGAAATTATTGAACATTTTCTCCTGCACTTTAAGAAAGATTTTTTTTTGAAGTGACTGTTGGAAATTATGTTTCATGCTTGTTTTCTGAGAGATTTCCTGCCACTTAGAAAAAAATACACATATTCTTTTAAAATAATTACAACCAACCTGGATATAAGTGGAGATAACTCGTCAGTATTTAAGAGGTATCATTTACATTTTCAATAACTCATTTGGGAAGCTAATATGTTACTAAAGGGAAGGACATGTAAGCCATCCATCTCTTTAACCACACCGTGATGGAGACCCCCGCCACCGCCTCTTCCTGGGTTCAACGGAGCCTTTGCATATTTATAATTACCCTTCCATCAATAGTTTGCGACTTGACCATAGCATTTTGCCACTCTATTAGAACGAGGCAGAAGGTCCAAGTTAAAAGCAAAATCCTTAATGAATTTAGCAAAATTAAGCAAAGAGCTGCAGGTTAGAGGAGCAGAGTTAATGGATTCAGCTGTTCTTCACTCTCACTTGAGCCAACAAATTCCGCATTCATTTTCCAGATGTGAACCTCGCTAAATTAAAATGGAGTAAAATTAATTTCGTGAAACTGTTATATCACCCTTGGAGATAATTGACGATAACCTAGTGTGTCGAAAAACTGGAGCTTGAAAAATCAGTATTTGTGGGCTTGGTTTCTGAAACCACAGTACAAAAGTATCCCAAAACTCAATTTTAGTGGGTATTTCTCCACTTTTGCTAATGCTCTTTCAAATGGCACAGCTGTAAGAAGACCTGAATGGTGCTGGGGTCTGAAAATACAGATGGCCCATCCCACAACTCGAGTGAGTGCAGGCCACCGCGACAGAGTGTGGTCCATGCATAGACCACAGCATCACCTGGGAGCTGCGTATCAGACCACACACATGTGTTGCTCCTAGTCAGCACTGCTAACAGATTCCACACAGGTGCAGGCAAGAAACTGTGAAGACCACTCCGGCCTAAAGAGCTTCTAATCTGTGGAAGCCCAGAATTATTAACACTAGCTGGCACACTCTAACCTTCCAATTGTATATTCTACACAAATGTCTCTAGTTTCTCACGCACCATCATTGTACTGCAAACTGTCAGTTTGAATTAAAAAAAAAATTGTTCATCACCTGTCTTTCCACAGTCCTTGTCTGTTTTCTGAAATGATTCAGTTGAACAGTTTCAAGTGTAAACGAGATATCCAGAGCCCTGGATGAAGAGTGCAGAGTTCGTTACTGTTCTAAAAGCAATGGAAGCTGTCTTCACTCCTGTGCCCCCTAAACATAACGAAGAGCTGAGACAGCTGAAGAGAACCCTCTTCAGGCCGTATTTTGGCATTGAGATGGGTTTTTGTTTGGTTTTGTTTTTTGCTTTGCTCTGGGTTTTTGGCGCAAACCTCTGTTCTTCCACTATACAGGAGGCTATCTGCAAAATGAGTAAGATTCCACATTCTCTGAACAATTTAGTCAGGCAGATGTTTTCCTATGGGACAGAGGTTTTTAAGCTCTCTACCAAGCCCTTGATTGTTTTTACACATTTAGCAGTTTGCAAAGAAGTGGCATGCTATCCTGTTTTGTATCACTGGGCTTTTAAAAGTGATTTGAGTATTTCTGAAACTCTTTAATGTTCCTCTGTTTGTGTAATTGCAGGTGCCGATTATATCTTGTGCTTATAACCTGCAGGTGCCTGTTATACACCACTGTCATTAGCAATATCACGTACAAACCATGGGTTAGTGTCATCTTCAAGTAGAGTTTGCTATTTGGCTAAGTGTGGGACTTAGTGCCCACCTCCTTTCTCCATGCTCGGAACTGGTCTAGCTGGAGTGGGCACAGGCTTTGCACCTGCTATCAGAAGTGCTTGGTAACTGACAGCTGCTGGAGGAGGCGGAGTCAGCTTTCTTGGAGAACTGAGGAGCCTTTGTTAAGCGTAACATTCTCCAGTAGAAGGAGAGAATATTCATGTCTAAGAATATGTAGTAGGCAGGATGAGTTGGATTTGACAGGTGCGAGAGAGAGACAGAGACAGAGAGAGACAGAGAGACAGAGAATGACAGAGAGAGAACAAAGTTAGGAGGGTTAAAGGGTTAAGTGATGGGGGTGGAGGAGGATCTGAAAACAGTTGGAAAGGGGGTAAATACGATAAAAAACATTGCATGAAAATTTAAAAAAATACTAATATATGTTAAAACACACATAGGCACAGCAGCAGAGAAGACACAGACACACATCACACACACACACACACACACACACACACACACACACACACACACATATATACCAACATATACTTATACAGATTCTTTTTTAACAAGAGGAATCCTTAGAACAGTATGAAAATTACAAACTTGACTATAATAGATTCTATACATACAATGGCTGATCATAAAACCATTTCTATGGGTTCTAAAGCAGTTATAATAAGCTTTTCATCTGTTAATATAGTGCAGTCGAGTCTAATAGAATTTCAAGCAACCTGAAAACTAAATCGATTTATACTTTATTCTCATACACAGATCTTGTTTACTTGCCCAAACACTGTCTCTATCTCCTTAAGCTGGTCAGCACTGTAAGATGGCAATAATTACACTCTGTTGGGCACAAGTGCTCTTTGTATCGGGGCTACTGAGTCCATATTTTACTTCTATTACTGATTGTATTGGATTTGTGTAATGCCTGATACCTTCTGTAGAGTTACAGTGCCCTAGAGGGTTATTACTATTAGTGCTTCCGGAGATCCCGAGAAGATAGTAGGCGCCTCATTTAGAAAAACTCAGACTCTGGTTTGTCTTATTTGCTATTGCTTTTTATTGATTGTATCAACTTATTTTCAATTTTATTGACATTATTCAAGTGTCCATTCATATTGAAGGGTGAAGAAGGAAGATTCACCTGCACTAAACAATAGTTTTTTTTCATAAGAGCCTACTCCTGTAATTAAATAAATGTAAAGAGACTGGGGGGCACAACATGGGAACAGAGATCTTAACAAATGTCTTTGTCATGTTGACTCAGCGTACCATTTAGCCTAAAGGGACACATGTCACTGAGTGATATCCAGGAGTTTGTGCAGAGTCCTTTCTGATGAAATGGGAGGGAAGACCTTAAGTGCAGGCTCACACATCAAAAGTTTGTTTTGTTTCTGGCGCAACTACTGCTTTGATTATCCAGCAGCATTTCCAGAGGTAACAGCTCTGCTTAGCGCTTTGGAAATTCCAGGGCAGTGAGAGTCTGAAAAAGAAATGAGATGAATATTTTGCTCATCGCTTAGTGATGTCCTCAAAGGATACACAAAACTGTTTAAGAATAAATATGTGCCTCTATTCGTCATCCTATAATAAAGTCATTGGAGATTTTCAGATTGCTTGAATACTACATTTTCTAAAACAACTCTTAGTCCTTCCTCAATAGTACAGGTAATAAACATTTAAATTATCATTATCTCGATGCATCTATGCAACTATCTTCTTTGGGTTGCTTGGCACTTAAATATATTTTTACTTTGTACTGTACGTCAGCATGCAGCTAGTCATATACACCTTTTAAAATATTATTGCTATGTGGCTTTTAGGTAGACCATCTCCAAATCATTTTGATTTTACATTTTATAAAAGGTTTCAAGCTTGAATTTCTAAATTTTCAGTAAAGAAAGATAACCAGCAATCATTGGTTACCCAGTATGTACACAAAGTGTGCTGCATATAAGTGAGAGAATCTCAGTTGGCCCTACCATGCCACTTTGGATGAGCATCCAGTCCATATCTCCTGACTCCTGGGTCCATGATGATTTTATCTGGGGAGGCTCCCTCTTACCATCAATCCATGTGCTAACATTTGGATGAGGTGCGGTCCTAAGAGACACCCCTTTTGGGCATTTGAGGAAGATACATTGGAGCTGTTGTGAGAAGGGGCAACAGTAGTGCTACATGGGCCATTTGATATGAGAGCAAATCAATTCTCTTTGAATCTTTCATTTTCTGATTATTTTAGTAAATTTGCAAATAGGTTTACATAATGTGCAGTTTGCCTTCTATGCTGTCTATTCCTAAAAAAACATGTTAAAGCTTTTTTTTTAAAAAAAAAACAAACGAACTACAAATTGAAAGGAAAAAAGAAGTCATGTTGTAGGTTGCAGATAGGTTCAGCAAAGGTCAATACATATGTAGGTATCTTAGCATTAATGCAGAATTTCTATACCGGATGACAATTTCTTTTTTTTTGAAATTGATTTTTTATTGAGCTCTACATTTTTCTCTGCTCTCCTCCCTGCCTTTCCCCTCCCCCTTTCAACCCTCCCCCAAGGTCCCCATGCTCCCAATTTACTCAGGAGATCTTGACTTTTTCTATTTTCCATGTAGATTAGATCCATATATGTCTCTCTTAGTGTCTTCATTGTTGTCTCCGAGTGACCATTTCTATGTGCATGTTGTTGGGGACATTCATGGTGGGTTTATGCTCTGACAGGTATGAGTTTTACAAAAACAGCCTCTATATTTACACAGTATGGACATCAGTCTCCCTGTTTTAAGATTCACAGGGTCGTGGGTTTTATTTATTTTTTTTTTGTATGTGTATGACTTTTTATTGCAGCTCTGGTTTGAGTCCATTCCTTATTTAAAGAATTTAACTACAAAGCTGTGTTTAACTTCATTGTTGAAGAGGTGAATGTTAAATGTACACATGAAATGATAAGCAATGATGTTTAGATGTAGTAGCCCTTTTCGCCTTGTCTGGTAACACAGCCTTACAGATTTCTCCACTTTACACAGTGTCTCATTGTGAGACTTGGTCCATTAGGGAAAGGGAGAACTGATAGAAGTTAGACATGTAAAACCGACTAGGCCAAGGGTTAGGGCAATTAAATCTGATTTACAGCAAGCAGAAGTGAAGGATTTACATTCTGAAATTAATTAATTATGTGACTCTTTGCTTATGTTATATCCAGGAAGGGAGTTTCAAAGAAAATAGAGCTTCAGGAGAATTTTCTACATACCCATCCATCCCACTACTTATTAGTAAAGATCTCATATTCAACAAATGGGTCAGAAACTATTATAGGCTGGAAACCGTATTACACTTCTATTGAACTGTCTGAAAATTAAACTCTGATTTTATATGATCAAATGTAGAGTTTGTGCATATCTTGATTTATCTACATATGTATCCATGTTTTGAGGTGCATGAGAGACAGGGACTCTCTTCCACAAGGTTGATTAAGATGTGTGCTTTGGACCGGATCATGTGTGGAAGACCTAAGGCCTTCAGTTGACAAGTTTAAAAAAGAATTTCTTTTCTCTTTCTCCAGACGGTAACCTTCTGCAGTGACATCTTTCTTGTACAGGGAACCCTGAGTTGGCTTTTTGCTCTGAAATTCTGAGGTCTCACAGCAGTAATCTTTGCCTTTTGGGGCACTAACACTGCTTGCACTGTACTTCTTGCTCACCCTTTTCCTTCGCATTCTCACACACTCCTTGCCCAGTTGCTCCTAGTTGCTGTAAAGCTTCCCTGTCCTGGCACCAGCTTCTTAGGTTGCTCTCCAGTTTCCAAATGTCGGTTTTGTTCACCGTAGGTCCAGCTTCATCACAGGTGCTAATTATCAGCAGTCGCCTGCCCTGCCCTTTCCTGGTGTCCTCTTAGAGCATTTGGCAAGCTTAAAATGTGATCCTTTGGTGAAGCCATAATTCACAGAAGCAGCTAATAAGTAGCTACATTCAGATCCAGTGTTAGTAGAGGTAGAGATCATTGGGCTTTGAATTTGCAAGTCTATTCTTCACAAGCATGGCATCAGGCAGAAACCGCATTTGACTCTTGGCATACCAATGACAAAAGAGACAGGGTTTATAGGTAAGGACTAGAAACCTGGAATATCCTAGCGCAGAAAATGTTTGAAGAAATTGAGACTTTTCCCAGTCAATGGCCAGCCTCTTTTAAGGTATCGAGTTAAAGGAATAAATTCCATTGCTCATAGTCAGTTTGGGTATTGAAATTAAATAATTACATACAGTCATCATCTCAAGAGTTGTGTAGACATGCCTGATATAGGTAGGGGATTTGGAATTTTTTTAAATTCTCACGCATAGAAAGCATTGTTAGGTGTTGCAAAGCTGTTTAGATTTTTGAGATCAACATATACCAGGTACCATCATAAGTTTTTGCTTGCTTGTTTCTTAAATTAAAAATAGTGTGAAAAGTTGTAATTCACAACCTTATTGAAAAAAGAGAAGGAAATGACCTTTCCTTCAAGGCAGTCCTAACAGCCTGGACTGACGGACTTAGGGATAACCACCTCACTCAGCTCCCTGACTTTCCACCTAAGGTGCAGCAGGGCCAGGGACTCCTCCATGTCACTGGGAAATTTGCAAATGCAGGCACTTTCCATGGAACAAGTTAATTTAATTCCTTCCTTCATTTCATTTTCCATGCAGTTAAGAATCCTCAGAGTTTTCCAAAAATGATTGATGATATCCAAGAGCCCAGCAGTAATTTCAGCTTCTAGTAAGACTTACATGCAAGACTTTCCCCATCAATATAAATTGATTGTTGAGCGAATTCACTGATTTTGATGGATTAAGGCTTAGAGTCCAAGTATTGTTATTGATACAAAAATGATACAAGAATGAGTCACAATGAATGGATGCATGAATGCCACATGCAGAATGGCATATTGACCTGTGGAGACATTTAATGGAAATTAGTGAGGCACACATTATGATACTTTGCATAAATCCAGTAGAAAACAAATTCTATGATAGTCATCTTCCTGGTAGCCAGTGATAGACCACGAGTAAATGTTGCTATAGAGTAGGGTGTCCCTGGAAAGCCACCTTTTAACATTTGCCCTCATTTCAACAAATTTGGAAAATTCTTGTGAAAGAGATATTATGAGGAACTATAAAATCTCTGTGTGAAGATAAGTTGGACAGGCATATCCTAAGCAGAAGGTTTCTGTGAAATCTCTCACAGACAGAAAAATTGGGTAAGCATGGTGAAGGGTTTTCATATTAAGTATGCTAGTACTTACTCTTAATAATGTCCAGAAAAATCTAGGGACCTGTAAATTTTATTTTGCTAGCCCATGTGCTATCGCTGGCTTGTACCCAATCAGACTTAGGTGACACAGTCACTCTAAATTCAAAGACTGATGCCTGACTAGAAGCACTAGATAGTTAGATGAAGGAAAGGAAAATCATAAAAATTCATTTCTATTTTATTTTATTCTTGATTTATCATTATGAAACTAAATACTGAAACTGAAAATTAACCAAGGGCAAGCAAAATACAATCTTGACTGTGCTTTCAGTAAGTCAGGGAGTGGAGAAGAACAGTCTTCCCATATCTCTTTTTAAAAAGACCCCAATTCATATGTGAACAGGAAGAGTAGGCTCACCACGAGAGCACAGTCTGCCCCGTGCTCAGAGCTGCACAACCACTCCACACAACACGTCACAGCGTTGTCTAGAATTGTCGTTTCAGTCATGGGGGTTTAGCTTCGGGATGTGTACAACTTTGACCTAGGGATTTTCAGACATGCAGGGCTTTGAGTCTCTGTGGTTCTGCTTCATTTGATTTACAAAGTGCTTTTCAACATTAACTTTGTAATGAATGAGGTTTATTCCCAGAAGATGTTTTAGCCAGGAGTACACATCTTGTGATTTATGACTACATCAAATAATAAAATATAGAAAACCACACATGATGGGGCCCATTAGGTTATTTCTAGATAACTTTCCTCCTAAGTTACACTGGCTGTGTTTTTCTATGTCTATGTCTGATAAGTGCATTTATCTCAACATCATATTTTCACAAGATTAATAATACTTCTGTTTAAAAGAAGGTCTTTTGAAAATTGAAGGGAATCATCCTGACATGAATTATATGAATGTGCACTAAATAATGTTATCGTTTTGAATTCTTAAAACTATCTGGTATTATAAATATATTTCTGACCAGGTATGTTGCAGAAATAGGTATGCTCAGAATAAAAAAAAAATGGTGAGGAAGCCAAAAAGATTTTTAAATTTGAGCAATAGTATGGCCTCAAAACTTTACCCTGAATCATTAGCACACAAATCTGTCTTCTTAATTAAATGGGCCA
This sequence comes from Microtus ochrogaster, assembly GCF_000317375.1. Classification (NCBI taxonomy): domain Eukaryota; kingdom Metazoa; phylum Chordata; class Mammalia; order Rodentia; family Cricetidae; genus Microtus; species Microtus ochrogaster. The sequence continues at coordinate 4,117,460 of NW_004949117.1, read as the reverse complement.
ATGAACAGCAACATATGGACAGACTTAGTTACTAGATGATGGTACCACAAGAGTTAGACCGCATAATCCATTAGATGTAAGGCTTGATTATACTGTTGACTAGTTACAAAGTGATTCTTATGTTTGTAAGAATATTCTCTTTGTTACATCAGTATCAATTATTTCAGTCCCAGTAAAAACCTAAAAAGGAGTCAGCTTGATCCTTTGGTTAAAGACTTTATGACGTTTCCATCTCAAAAACCAGAGATTTCTTCATTCTGCAAAGGATATGCCCAGTATTATTTGTCTAACCTACCTTGGTGCAGAGCTAGGTTACAGGCAGTAAGAATGATTGGATTTTAATGTTAATAAATTTAAAACGTGATTGGGTGGCTTAGAGATTAAAAGCATTTGGTGCTCTTCCACAAGACCCAAGTTCAATTCCTAGTACCATTTACAGCAACTCAAAACTGCTTGTAATCTCAAATCCAGATTATTAGAAACGTTCTTCTGGCCTCTGCAGGTATTGAGACACATGTAACACACACACACACACACACACACACACACACATACACACGCACACTCCATACACATACATTTACACAATAAAAGTGTATCTTTAAAAATAAAATGGACTTACAAATGATGCATAGACATTATATTAGTATCCACATTTTAGGTTATGATTGCAGCAACAAAGCATTATGGTGTAGTCTTGGGAACTTTATCTGTGCTTTCCAACTGTCTTGAAAGTGTTAAAGAAATGATTTGTAGTAATATACTAAGCCAAATAATAATAGTGGTTGGAAACCTGAATGCTAGTCCGAGGTGTCAAGCCTATCTTTCAGATGAAGACCCAACAATCCACTGAAAAGTAATGCTTTGAAGCATCAGTAAATCAATTTCAAAACTGTCATCATGCAGTGTGTGGGATGGGAATAATAATAGAAGGTGTTTTGTAAGACTCTGAAGAGAATAACAAAAGGCACCGCATGCCGATTGCATGATGCACTTGCACTTGGGAGATGTTGGATTTGCTGTTTCTAGTGGGTACTTGCCTTTGTAAGAAGGCTACCCTTAGCTTAGAGTAAGGAAGATTTTTCTAATGCTTAGCTTTACAAAGGTGTCTTCCAAACTTGTGACTCCATCTTGGAAGTTCTGAGCACTGTTTTCTTGATAGTCTTTGAGACGCGTTGTACAGGGAACAACGCTGAGTGGAGTCTGAGCTATATAACCTTTATGGAAGCTTTTCATTGAGATTATGTATAGTGTAATGGGGACTCCATTGTAGCATTATGCATGACAGAGTACACAGCTGTGTTGTAGAACCCTGAGGTTGAAAGGGGCATTGACATCAGGATGAGCTTCAGCACACGTGGAGTGGGGTATAAATAAGATGATGCTAAAAGATAGCCTACCATATGCACTTTGTAAACAAAAGCACTAAGCCTTTGTAGTTAGGAATACTGCAGCACTTATATGAATTGTTTTAACATAGACAATAAAGACAAGGCAACTAAGGCAGAGACAGGTGAGGAATTTTCCAAGGACTTGAAGCTGTTTGGGAGATCTAGGCTTTGAATTATGTTCTCTTAAAGCAGAAAGTTGTAGCTCTTTGTCCCATGGACTGTGCAGTGTGTACAGGCCCTCAGCCTTTTCTGGTGCATTTGTATCACAAAGCTTAAGAACTCTAGGCTTGCATCTGAGGTTCACTTATATTCAGTTTGAAACTATTGACATTGGTACTATCATGCTTTATTATTTACAAGTTATAAATCTTCAATCCAAGATGTCAGACTTTTGTGAAGTTTCCCAAATGACTAGCTTCTATTTAATATTTTTTTCAAGATATTTTCTTGTGTTCCTGTGAATGCATACACACACACACACACACACACACACACACACACACACACACACAATTACACTACTAAGGTATATATTATGAGGGGGAAAAATAAGATTGTATTACAAAGAGGAGATGGGAAACCAGGTATTAGTCTTCCTGACATGAGAATTCCAAACTAGGCCTTCTACGAGTCCATGCATTCTGGTGATCGATGCTCAGATGGCTAAATGATATAGAATCTGTATGCTTGCATTTCCTAAGTTGTGGCCTTCTCATAATTATGGAGGGTGGACATAATAACATCTCAATATTTGGTAATAGAAAGAATTTTAGAAAAGAAACCTAAACTTAAAGGAATACAGTTGAGCGTTACAGAGATCAGAAGAAGGGACAGACTCTATAGAGCAATCAAAAAATCTTCATGAAAAACAGAAAGATTCCCTTGTGCCATTGCCCAAAATGAAGTCCAGAAAACATGAATTATTAATACATTATTGGATTGTGGTTGGAGGAATAAAATTAAATTATAGATTACTGAATATATTGATGAAAAATCCAGTGTGGTGTTGCTTTATATAAGAAAGGTCTATGGTGTTGGAAAAATGAAAAAGTAATAGTAAGGATTTTTAAGAGGTTGGTCAAATTTGAACAATATTTTGTATTATAATTGCTCTATTAAAATGAATGATCTTGAATTGGTGGAACATCCCATTTATGTTAAAAAAAAGTGTCTTTGTTCTTAGATCTGTATTCAAACCCTTATGCTAAGAGGAAGAAAATGTTTCTTCCCATCTTTAAAGTGGCTTAACCGAACAGCGGTATCATTCCTCACTATTAGTGATAAAAACCCACAAAGTAGAGATGGCAATATGTTAGCAATTTACAGTTCCAGGCGAGGGATACATGTATGTTTCCATGTAAATACTGCTACTTTGTGAAGGTTGATAATGCCAACTAAGGGGTAGGAAAGACTTAAAAGTAGTAATGATAATGTTATTCAGTATTTACTGATACTTCTGGGAAATAAAATTACTTGTGAAACTTTCTAGAAGTAAGAATAACTAGATTCAAGATGCTTGAATTGAACACTGATTATTAATTTCAGTATAGAGAAAAATTGTCTCAGGCCTTTTCTCAAAAGTCCTTGACTTTCCTAAGTGCCGGGTTTTGCTAGAGGCAGCATTTGCTGTAGAAGGCAGAGACCGCCAGGCTGTGGGGTGCTTCCCTCGGTCCCCATCTTCAGCAGTTTGGAATCTGAATGGTTAGTCAGGAAACACTGAAGCTAAGGATTGGAATGTACTTCACTAAGTAAGCAAAGGAGAGACTTTGGATACAGAGGGGAGTGGGAGACAAATGCCTTGGGTGGAAAGCACAGTCGAAATTCATACATCATCTCTCGGGCTGTGCACACAAGGTCAGCGGGTGCTCTGACCAGCATAGTTCTGTATCTCACTCTTATCTCTAGACCTTTGGGAAACACCCAGGAGACCATTACTATTCCTGTTGGTCAGGAGACCTCCTGTTGGCAAATTGCCTTGCTCTTCCAGTCTTGATGTACCGTCTGTGGGCCCTTCCCTTATCTGCTGAAGATGAAAGCAGAGGACCCATCAAAGGTCAGAACAAGCTGTCTCTTCTCATGACATTAAGTCGGCCAGCCATGCCAGGATCCTCCTATTTTACATCATTCTTTCTCGCCAAGTACTCCTTACTCAGTTGAGTACCACTGGGAATACTTTAGGCTTTTTCTTTTTAAAGTTGATCTTGCATTTGGCTTATTACATTGTACTTTTCATTTTTTTCCTTCGGTTTCTCTCTGTTTCTTTACTAAAGTTGCACTTATATGGGAAGGTATTTTGCTTTCTCAACCTTAAACCATCTCTTACATGGGTTTTATGAGGAACGGCTTGGTTTTCAGAGTTGAGTGACTAGTGCAGGCTCCATAACCACCATTATATCTGATAGAGGCAGAGTCAGAGAAATATCAGAAAAAAATGAGTATAGTGTTATATGATTATAAACAGAGAATGCTAAAAAGGAAAGGATTATTTGACTAAAAATGCAGACAAGCCAGAGTCTAATTTCACGTTGAAGTCAAAAAAGTGAGAGGATTATCAAAACAGCAAGTGAAATAATATGGAGAAATGGGAACTATAAATACATTAAACTCAAGAAAATGATAAAGGAAACACTGTCCTCCATCAGATAGGGAAGGGAAGCTCTTAACTGATGACATACAGGAAGCAGAGACTTTTAATAAGCATTTTCTTTACCTCTGTCTCGCACAGAAAGGTCAGCTTTGATCTAATCGCTGGAATAGCCAGCACCTGGACTGAAGGGGCAGCGTCATGATAAGGGAGTGAACAAGCCACAGACTGAGCAAAAAGAGAACAACTAAAACCTGGTTCAAATGCTGGAACTGGAAAGCTTCAGTATCTAGAGGGAAGGTTTGTAAGGATGCCCAAGGCACATCTACAGTGAGTCTTAAGGGAGAATTTTTAACAATACATTTTGTGATGTACTCATAAAATCTTATATGCACAATTTTTTTCAAAGTCTTCATGGGCCTTGCAATACTTATTAATTGTCTTATTTTTTTTTTAGATCAAGCCTTATCCTGCAATCAGTCTGGTCTGTAACTATTTATACGGTCCAGGTAGCCTTGAACTCAGGATGGCATTCTGAAAGAAATGTCCTCAAGTTGCCATCTGGTCTTGCTCCTGTTCTTGCATTACCTGATCTCTTCTTACCCTGTTCTAGTCCTCTCTCCGTGCTTCAGTGACACTGTTGCTAAACGTCTCTCACATATTCAAGTCCAAACTTTGCTTCCTTTAACTCTCAGCATCACTGAACAAAGTTGCTCCTTCCTCCTCTGTGAGTATTTTCTTCTTTTGACTTTAACAGTGTCATGAAACTTCAGATAGAAAATTTCCTGAGAAGCTTAATTTTAAAATAGATATAGAGAGATGAGGTAATAATTAATATTACTATCTAGGGCCTATTTGCTAATATAGTTTCTCTGAGAAAGTAATAGTATGTGTTCCTTGTTGGGTTGTTGAGTACGTGACCACTTACAGACTTTAGGCTTGTTAATATTACATTTGACACAGTTTTACATTGGAGATAATTTATTTGCCATTTGTTTTTTCTGTGTAGTTTATAATTTAAATGATATTTGTTTTTAGTGTAATTTATTATTTTTATTTCTGTCAGCATATAGACATCAAATTACTAAAACAAATCCAATTATCACTAGTAGTGTAAAGAAGACAAGACTCTCTTTAACCAAGAATACAATTAGAATCTCTGTCTTCTTGGATTTATGTATGGTGCTTATGGATTTGAGGGTGAATATTTAAAATTTAGAGTGGCCCGCAAATCACTGCTGAAAATTACAATGAATTTAGTGAAAAGCAAAATTAGCTACAAAAGACTGGCACAAAGCAATATTTATTCCCTTTTGATTGCACAATACAGCAGTGTAATTTTTTTTCATTGTCTAAAGTGAGAAATGAAATTAAAACAATCACCTATCATAAGGTAACACTCAGGTAAAGGTGAGGCTTGATCCCTAGGTTCCCACACATTCATACACTGATGCCATGTGTGGCCTGTGGCCCCCACACGTCCACACTGATGCAGTGTGTGGCTATAGAGTAGCTCTCACGCTCCCCAAGACTCTCTTCTTATTCCCTCAGTGTTGTGTGAGATATAATTTCAGTGCCTCTTTTACTTAATTTGGCAGAGATTTTTCTGTAGCTAAGATAAAACAATTATTTGTTAAAGGAGATATTTATTTGAAAATGCTATTGAATATTTATTGTTTCCAATGCCTAAAGTGATGCAAATACACGTATATGTATCTATATATGTATGTTTTATAAAATTTTACTTTCTTATTGATTCTTTGGGAGTTTCACATCATGCACCCCAATTCCATTCACCTCCTGGTCCCCCATACCTTTCCTTTACACCTACAGCACACCCCAGGAAGAAAACAAAAGGCATGCAAGCAAACAAACAAAAATAAGAACAAAACAACAACAGAAACCCTTCTTCAGCTCTCCTTTCCCACCCCTTCATTTGTCCTGGTGGCACGGGGTCTAGGTATGTCGTACAGTATGCTCCTTTGTCCTATCAGCTCTACTAGCAAATATTCATCTCAAACCTGGTTCAGGGACTTTGGTTTGTGGCACATCATAATCACAGGATCCTCACCAGAACTCCTCTGGGATATCACATGGTCACCCCAAGTCTTGGATATCCTACAGATATTGTCCATCAGACCAGTCCCTTCATGAGCTCCAGGAGGTCCTAGGTGGGGCATATATTAGTATGGGCCAACCCCAGGCCCAGCCCCAGGTTGAAGGGAGAGAGGAGTAATTTACCTATGCCCATGCCCACAGGGTTGCTTCAAACTTGTCTGAGGTGATGGGTGGGACCATCTCTCCCAACTCTCCCAAAGCATCAGGGTCAGCTCTCCCAGGGTGGAGCCAGCTAGCTTTCTTACTGCAGTGTCCAGTGAAAGTCAAGGTCTGCTTTCCCTGGGCCAACAAAAGGCAAAGGCGGGACCGACTCAGCATGGCCCTCTGATTTCATCTCACATGGTTTCCATGGCCCTTGAAGTGACAGGAGCCATGGGCATCATCACAGACCCTAGCTGAAGCTTGACTATGGGCCCAGACATGGCCCTCAGCAGCAGCTTGGTTCCAGACCCTACAATTCCATGTGACCTTTGGTGGCAATACAGAACTTGGACTTCAGTACAGATACCAGCTGTGGTAGTATCTATGTCTGGATGTCACTATTGCCCCAGGTGGCAGGCCATTCAGATGAGCACAGACCCCATCAGTGTGACCCTCAGACACCAACATACCCCCAGACCTCAGGTGTCTACAAGGCCTTCGATGGTGACAGAGCCTCAGACATCAGCACAGATCCTGGCTGCAGGAGGTCCGTGACATATATATTTGTTAGACTTATCTTGTAGTTCACGGTTTTGCTGGCAAGGCCAATATATTTTAAACTGTGAGAATAATGACTTTCTATACCTTGTGCTAGTTTTTTTTGTTAATTGCAAATAAATAAGAAATAGATAAAACAAACAAACCAATAAATAAAATAAACGTAGTCACTAAGAGCCAACAGCTTGGCTGGAATGTACCCTTGGCCATGTGCCATCTTGGTAGATACAGGGTGTTTATAGACCATCAGCACTAGCTGGGGACACGTCATGTATCTGGTTTTGCTGTACCAGACAACAGTGAGATCACTCCTGTAGGCATTAACCTAAACTAAATGATGAGAGCTGTTTTGCAGATCGCAAGATTTCTTATCTCCTGTTTATGTTCTTGATAACTGATTGCAGCTTCGCCCTCTTCCATTTCTTTTGCCTTCTAACTAAGGGTTTTTAAGGTCCCTAGTAACAGGAGCAAGCTTTCAATGACTTGCTTTGTCTAAAGCTCTCTAGACTGTCAACTGGAAGAGCATGATCAGACTTTGTAAGTCATTTTTAGTCCAGTTTATTGAGCTGCAGACCAGTTACCTTGTGTTGAATGAGAAACTCCTACATGTTCAACAGCCGGTGATCTTTAATAGAGAACATTTGAGAACATTAATCTCTGGAAGGCAGAAAACATCTAAGTTAGAGAACAGAAAAAGAAAATCTACTAGAGGAAAGCTTGTAGTCTATCTGGTGAGTGGGTATTAACGCTACATATTTCCATAGACTTATTTTCAAAGACTAAATTGGAAACATGATATAACATAAAAATTGAGTTTCTAATCTTTCTTTTAAATTTATTTATTTTGTTATTTCTACCTCCTCTCTGCTTCTCCCTCTTGTTGGAGGAGAGCTTGTTGTTAATTCCTGGATGCTTAGTCCCAAAATAACCACACAGAAACTGTATTAATTAAATCACTGCTTGGCCCATTAGCTCTAGTTTCTTATTGACTAACTCTTACGTTTTAATTTAACCCATTTCTGTTAATCTGTGTATCACCACGTGGCTGTTGCTTACTGGCTAAAGTGCCAGCATCTGTTTCCTGCAGGGCTACATGACTTCTCTTCCCGCCTTCCTTCTCCCAGTATTTCATTTAGTTCTCCCTGCCTACCTAAATTCTGCCCTATTAACAGGCCAAGTCAGTTTCTTTATTCATTAATGGTAATCTGTCTGTCTGTCTACCAGTCTCCCCTATCTTCCTGTACATGTGTATGTGCACACGTGTGTTTACTTAAGGGTACAAGTCTGTCACAGTTTGCATGTAGAGGTCAGAGGACACATAGCAGGAGTCAGTTCTTTTTTCTTTTAATATGAAAATTCAAAGATCAAACGTGGATCCTCAGACCCGGTGGCAAACACCTTTATCCTTATCTGCCTACCCAGCCCCCAATCGTTTTATTGATCAACCTCTCTGTGAAAAAGTTGTAACCATCATGTCAGACACATCAGCTGAGAGAATTACAAACACCCTGGAAGTGGTGTTGCAAAGAGTCTGCCCCATGTGTCTGAAATAGCTGCTCCTGGACTCCCACAAGCTGGGTGTAGACACTATCTTGGAACTCTCATCTATATTTTTAATAGTATAGGCATAATGGGATATTTGTTGTTCCTGATTCAAATATTCCACATTGTTCTCTTATGAGTTTCAGTGGGATTGCTAAAAGCACATAGAATTACAGGAGATAAATCAGTCACCACTGTCAGGAATCAGGGCTCTGGGTGGAATGATATATCTGAGCTGATATAATTTTGTTCTGATCATTTAATATTTTGTTTATGTTCATCTCGATTAGAGGAAAAAAATAATATCTCAAAATCCTTTCAGTCCTGATCTTCTCTGGATACAAAATATATGCTTATTTTATGAGGCTTGAGATTTATTGTAGGAACAAAGAGAAAAGTAGGGTATGAGGAGTTAAGATGTTATGTCTTTCATTTAATGTAAATAGATATAAATAAAATATCAAGATGTGAGAAGAACAGCAGCAAGGCAGGCCACACATGTCTACTTCAAACCTGTACTTTGGAGGACCTTGCAGAGCTCTTTTCAGTTATTTCTATATAACATGCAATTTCCTGGAATCTGGAAATTCCATGGACCTGGTTTTTAGTGGTGCTGATTGTATCAGATATCGGTGTTTTTCACAGAAGTTACTATGTTATCCTTTGCGGTGGTTTTAAGAGCAGGCTGAGTTGAGCATTGGGGAAGACCATTCCAGGTTCCTACTCTATCAGCCAGCAGCACCTCGAGTTGTACCTTCTACTCAGAACTGCGAATAAACCAAGTTCCAACGTTATCAAATTCTTTAAACTTGTGTAAACACATATTACTTCTTTCTCCCACTGGCCCATCTTTCATCATTTTGAACATCTGACTAAGAACAAATATGTAAAAGATAGAGCTTCAGATATGGGCCACATCACACCGAGTAACTAGAGAATTACTTCATCCGACGTACGCTTACAAAAAATCAATCTTTGGCAACAGGGCATACTGTAAAAAGTTAAGTGGCTTGCTCTCTCTTGTCACAAACTGGGACTGCCTTGACCTTCCTATATCCATCCTGCCTGCTCTGAGTCATTGTTTTAAGGATAGAAACACACAAGGGAGCACATAAGAAGTCCTTGTCTTCTGAGTTGCACACACAGAGACTGCAATCTGAGTGAGTATAAAAAAGCGAACAGGCAAAGGAAAGCAGATGCTAAGGCAAGAGAAGAAGCTTCCTCAACCTTGTCCCTTACTCTTACAAATCTCCTTCCGGCCCCATGCCCCGCCCACCTTCAGTGTGTCTCAATAATTGGATCAGCTATAGTATCCCTCCCCTCCTGCCAGGAGGTTCATTCGCTGGCCATTATGTGGAACCCACGTTTATTTCCCATGGTACGTCTTGGGAAGCTGACAAGGCTTCAGAGAGGAGAGAGTTGTCTGCTGCAAGCCCATTGGCTGCCCAACACCCACTACAGGAGAAGAAACTGAGTGCTGTAACCTGGAGGACTGTAAAACATTGATTCAGCTAACAGCTTTGGAGCACAAAGATGTTAAGCTGGCTACGTATTTGGAAGGACCGGATACTTTCTCTTTTAGTTTTTCACACACCTCCTGATGTTTGCTTGCACTTTAGGGGGTCGGGGCTGGAAATGCAAGCTAATTATTTAACAATAATCACAAACCTTCATTCCAGTGACCATTCTAAACACGATTAGTTTATTGACTAGAATCTTCCATGCCTTAGGAGTTCTTTTTTTTGAATTTTTTAAAAAATTTTTTCAAGACAGAGTTTCTCTGTGTCACAGCTCTAGCTGTCCTGGAGCTAGCTCTTGTAGACCAGCTGACCTCGAACTCCCAGAGATCCTCCTGCCTCCGCCTCCAGAGTGCTGGAATTAAAGGCATGCACCTGGCGAGTTCTTCTTATCTCCATTTTGTTGATAATTAAACTGAGACCCAGCTAGATCTTGCAAGTATTATGGGGCTAGTAAATTATAGTCAGAATTCAAACCAAACAGTTTATATCAGGCCATATTAAAGCAGTTGTGTAAGAGCTATAAACAAACAAATCTATATTTCTGGTGCATTGGAGTATGTGACCTATATTTCATATACATTATGCTGATTTTAGGGTAGTTTTGCGAACCATGATTTTGATGCTCATTTCTCTACGTACTCTAGACAAGGAATTTATGCGGTTATGTATTATATAGGGTCCTCTCTGGAAGACCATGGAAGTAACTTCTCTCTATTCTTAGTAATGGAAATGTTTAGGCTTCTCCTAAGCAACCACTTTGTTTGGATTTTGTAGAAAAATAACTGTTTTATCTCATTTCTCTGTTTTCATTGACTACTATGTAACTAGTGCCAAACATCAAGCTTGTTATTGGCAAATCCCTAAAAATTCATGACCTGTGTTGTGGGCACTCTGTTCTGTTCTGTCCCAACTTTCCATTCGCTCTGATATTTTACCTATTTTAATTTTCTTTATCTGTCAGTAATGTACATATCTTAGAGAAACACCTTAAATCCTTTCTGAGAAGAAGGCTACATTGTAAATACATGCAAATATTATTTTCTTTCTTTCCCAAAGTAAATCACTCTAAGATCTTCCTTGGTCAGCAAAAGGGCTACAATGATTACTGTAAGGCAAGGATGTTCTTTCTTCGTTTGCAGAGGGGATAAGCGGGGAAGAAAGCACAATGAATGTACTTACTATTCTCTCCTTTCTATTCTTAAGCTAAGGGCTCTGAGGTAAAGAAATACTGACCCAAGGGGGCAGAAGTGGGAGGCTAATTGCTTCAGAAGGCCCGCCACTTCTTTCTCTGTGCCCTTGGGCAAATTACCCACCTCTTAGATGTCTCAGTTTCTGCAAAATAGAGTGACATTCATAGCCTTGGGGCATATGCATACTCTACTAGTTTAAATGTCAGTAAACATTCATTTACCTAAAGAGATGCTAAGTGAAATAGGCAGTCATTCATGTAGGTCTGCTAGAGATGTTGCAATTATATTTTGAATTTCAGCAAATTAACATGGTAGTTGTGTGAGGGCATGGGCTAAGGAAAAGGACATGGGTAGTCTGGCCCTTCTGTTTGGCCTTCTTTAACAAAGACATGCTGTTGGAAGAGATAGGCAGGGTAGACTGAAAGAGGAGAAAGGATTCGAACAGCAGGCCTGAGATGACCACAGGACGCGAAATCAGTCCTGTCTCATGGCACTGGGCAATAGAATCTGGAGCCTGGATTCCATCTTTGGAGTCTGTCAACATATAGGAGTGTATGGCTATTTCCGCGTCGGCAGATCACCAGCTAAGGGCCAGGCGTGAGAAGAGTCACCAAGGATAGGTAGAGCGTCACAGATAGAGACATCCCAGAAGGATACGTGGAGAAAGGGGAAAACAGAAAGAGGAAGGCTTGAATAAAAGACAAGGCTTTCTGTAAATTCACACACTGACAGGATGCCAGGAGATATTCTGTTTCTGTGGCTGCTGAAGTCATTGGTCACTGACCAATTCAAGGTGGGCTCAATGAATTCTAACAAGGATAAGCTGAAGCTAGTTTTTATGTTGTCTATAGAGCTGGAGGGGAAAACCAGCTCATAGAACACACAGGGCAACACTCTGCTCTGGAACTCCATCCCCAGCCTTAACGCTAATGTTGGCATGCTAGTCTAAATTGATATCAGTTTTAAACTGATAGTAGATTGTGCACGTATGATGCAGAATGAGGTGGGAATGAAAAGGGAAGATAATGGCCTCATTTAAGATGCCAGAAGTTGGAGACAGGGATGGGCTATGTTCTGTCAGTGCAGGCTAGAGGTCCAGGAATGCACTTCTGAGGCTTGGAAGAATTTTCAGAATTTCATACCAAAGCTCAGTACTTTCTTCGTATGAATGTGATTCTTGTGCTTCTACAGTATAATAATATTGCTACAGGGCACAACACGCAATAGAAAAATAAATCAAAGCATTACAGGATGGGAGCATAAAACTCCAGTAAAATAAAAATAGGCTTGTCATAGCTCAAATTTTCTCAATTCTCAGAGGTTAATTTTATAGCCTCTTACATAAGAGCACATGTCCTTTTTAAAAGCAATGATGTTCATTTAAAGGTTTTTACACATGTATTCTATATTTTATGTTGGCCTATTCCTTTAAACTTTTAACATTATTAATACATTTACTTTTATATCTAAACTGGAGTTTTACCCAATTTTGTGTAACTGTAAAAGTATTTGATGCATTGTCAAAACATTAAGAGAATAATCTGGATGTAGGCCAACTTTTAAGTTACTTGAAAAGGAGAGTGTAGAGTCTGTGAGCTTGGGTATGTATAATATTATTAAATTAACATATTTTGCCTGAGTCAGTCCGGCTTTGAAGTTAACCCAATCTATACTCTTCAAAGTTTACCTTTTCCCGTAGACAGGAAGGTTAACAAAATGGAATTGAAGTCCATAGCTTTTATCTATTTATTTTAAACTTACTCTTTAATTACAAAAGTGGCTTACAACTACGGCCAGTAAATTAGTCAAAGTAATTATAGGTTTCAAATGAATTACTGGAAAATAATTGCATTGTACTTCCATTATACCATAAATACTATATGCCGCATTGGAAAAACGTAACTTACAAAATATAATATTTCTTTGTCTTGTATCCTGCTAGAACATATTAACATTCAACAAAAAATTCTATACCTATTAAATAGCAATACATTATTTTTAGCATTGTCGTATGTTCAACAATATATAATATATTGACTGGTTGAGAGAAAATATCACTGAATACATAAACATATGATTAATTATAAGTTTGATCAGTGAGATTATATTTTGATTTCTCGGGCAAAATAATCTGTCAAACAAAAATACAAATTAAAAATAGGAACCCTAGAGTTGTCATAAACATGTAAACATATGAGTTGCTTTGCCCTTTTCCACTTCATCCTATAGATGAGGATCTGTGAATACCTAGTCTTTCTTTTGCAGAGTTTGTTAGTGTGCAGTGTCAGAAAGTAGGTCTTAGTACTAAAATCCATGTTCTGTCTGAAGCCTGAGAATTAGGAATTAATAATAGAGGCAGCTATTTCTTCATCCAACATGGGCTGCAGAGTCAAATAGTGGAAGGTAAGAGGATGGATTTCCATTAGCTGTTTCTTAAAAAACAATCAAAAACAACGCAAAATGACAATAGCAAAAAAGAAACCAAAAAAGAAAGGATTATGTGCAACTATATAAAAGATTATATATATATTATGAATCCAGTCTGAACAGCTATGACTAGGGGTAAACAATGAGTGCAGTTGGTAGAATTTTTGCCTAGCAAGCACACACAAAGCCATGAATTTCTACATTAACAGTGCATAAACAGTGCTTGGTGGTGCATTGCTACACAATCCTAATAATTGGGACGTATTGTGAGTAGATTTGAAATTCAACATCTTCTTTGGCTTCATTGCAAGTTCAAACTCAGATTGGACTACATGACACCTAGTCTTAAAAACAAGAAAGAGAGAAAAGAAGGAAAGAAGGAAAGGAGGAAGGAAGGAGGGAGGGAGGGAGGGAGGGAGGGAGGGAGGGAAGGAAGGGTGAAGTAGGAGGGAAGAAGAGGGAGGATGATAAAGGAAGGAAATGAAATGATTATAATAAATGAAAGAACCAAAGAGCTAAGACCACTATACTCAGAGTTAAATACGACAATATGAATATGAATAAAGCTAAGATAAAAAAATCAGTCTAATAAAAAACTGTGGCATTTGCTAGAAGCAAGAAATTATAGTCCTTTAAGATAATTTTCAAACATTTCGTTAAAGTATATAAACCTGTAGTATTTAAGAACACTTCAGCAGCATAAGGGTGAAGTCCCTGACACTGTGGCTTGATCATTATGGAGGTTCCTTCTTGTAGGAGAGGCAGCTTTGCCGCTCTGTCTTGCACACAAAAACACATAAGCTGCTTTGGGTTCTGTCAAGGGGAGCTGACCTCAGCAAAGCCATGGTGGACAGTCTTGAGTTGAAGAAATTCAGACTCTGGAGAGAAATATTGATGCTATTTTTGTTTGTTTGTTTATCATCGTATGCATTTATTTGAGAGTTTGAACATTGGTTCATAAATTTAATTAAACTTTAAATATGATGATATAGTAATTTAATCAAAGTCATTTTTGGTCGATGAGAACTATGGTCATTTCTAGCTCTGGAACGTTCTAATTTGAAGAGCGACATTTATCACAATTAGATCTGGAGTACTTTTGAGGTGGTTTCATGATACTGAGATTCTCAAGCTCTGAGAAGACTGTGAGTTAAAAAAAAAAAAAGTGGTGCCTCTCCCAAAAGCCACGTTTTTGTTTTTGTTTTTTTTTTAAGGGAATGTGATTTATATAGCATGACTCCTTACTCCTTATTGGCACACACAATAACCCTGAATCTATGTCACCTTTCTGTCATTGCAGGTTTTTGTTAGTTTGTTTGCTTGTTTGTTTTGGTAACGCCTAATCATACTTGGAAATGGAATTTCAAAACTGCGTTGACAGTTCTGCATTGGCCACTGTCTAGAATTTAGTCTAGACGTTTTATATTCTTGTAGGGCCTAGTAGGTACAATATGTCAAATGAGTCCGGCTCTGCCTTTTTCGTGGATGCATGTTGCTGTGCTGATTTGCAAAAGCAGGTAAATTCCATGCTGAAACATACATGAATGTCTTCGAGTGTGGGCTCTGGCCACAGATATCCCATTAGCATTACCTTGGCACCGTCTCTCGTCTCCAGACAGTGGAGAACATGCCTTTTCCACCCCTGGGGCAATAAAACTAAATTAAAGGTGCGGCATCAAATGATTTGAATTTTGAGTAGTATTTTTCATGCCTTCGTCATTTTCAAACCAGTTTCTCCTCATGAAGCCGTGTTGAGAAACACGAAACAAGGGACCCCTCTGTTTTTGCCAGTCTGCAGGAGCTTGGAGTTCTGTGGACTCGTGTATGTTCAATTCTTTTCTGGTCCTTTTCCTTCTGTGGCCTCTGAGTAGCGTCTGTAACTAGAACTTTGTTATTCAGTAGAAATCATAAGTCGATGAGCGCTCAGGAAGGGAAGACATCTTTCGTTTGTTTGTACTGGGTACGGTCCAGGCTACTGCTGTCCTTACACATCTCCGTGACACAGACGCAAAAGTTGGTGGAAAGGACGCCCCCAGGGCTCAGCTGCATTCCTCCGCTGCAGCAGCTGGTCTGGTCTGCACTGGTCCTTACATTTGTGCCTCCTCCCATTTTTCACTTTTTCTGGGCATTTCCTAAAGAGACTGGAGACAGCATTCTTTTTTATCTAACACGGAAGTTTATTTATTTATTATTTATTTATTGTGGAGCAAAGGTTTATCTTTAGTGTGACCATGTGTCCTCTCTAATTAGAAACCCCTTTGTTATATCCTTGTCAATAAGTAAGGGATAATTTAATTCTTAGAGTATTTAAACACTCACCCTAGAGACAGCAGGGTAAACATTTTATCTGATCCTTTTTAACCACAGGCACTTGCTCACCACCTCGTGGGCAATGTCCAAGGGCTCTGTAACTTCAGGGAGACTTCAAGTGGGGTCATTTCCTCCTTTTAGGTATGCAGTGTTTTATTTCAAGACATCATTAAATAAGTATGCTTCTCCCAGATTGAACTACCTTCTGCTCACCCTCTTCCACGATGGGGTTCTGGTTAACATCTTTCCTAAGCTCCCTATGAGGACTGCAGACATAATGTCCCACCAACCTTTGCATAGTCAGACTGTGCCGGCCACCATGTAAGTTCATCACACGTGGGAGCACACATAATTGAAATGACTGGGGGCCAACACCCTGACTTTGCAGACGAGAAATGGACACTCAAGATTTCTGCGGCACTCGCAAGTCAGACAGCTCATCAGGGAAACAGCTAAGGTTTAAACACAGGAGTAACCTCTTATTAGAGCTGCTGAGATTTACGTTTTGAAGTGTCTCGCTGATTTTTAAGCTTCGCACCTCTAAGTATTGAAGCTAATGATTTTTCACAATTGCATTTCCATTATTGATATGAATTTTTGATGTTTTTCCATTGTCCCAATTCACCATGTTTCTTCACTTTACTATGACTTCTTGGCTCACGCTTACGTATATTTCTCTGAACTGTAGTGTGTAAGGTAATGCGAGACCAGAATATGAAAATAGAAAGAAGGAGGGAAGGAGGGGAGCGGAACTCTGCTGTGTTGCTAAGGTTTCCCGTAGATCTGGATATGTGTGCAAGCCTGGGCTACTGGAATACTTTCTAGGTTGCTCTTGTCGAAGAGTTTTTCTAGGCAGCCTGACAAGAATGCCCTTGTTTTACATTGGGTGGGTTGTGAGTCCCTTCCATTCTCTGGCCTGGTGGGAGTGAACACTGGCCCTATTCAGTCTGAGTCCTTGAAGTAGGAAATGAGTTAGATCCCTATTACTAACATGTTTTGTCAGGGAGATTTCCAGGTTGCCATTCAGAGGGGGGGGGGGGGGTAAAGAATAAACTAAGGCTCTTTGAAGGCAAAGACACTGGAATGGAAATAAGACCCTTCTTAGATAAAAGAAATAAGGGATGTGGATCGGGTCAGACACCAGGAAGAGACTCTTAATCTTCTGACATGGGAGGACACAAACACCTTCAGTCACTGTGACTCCTTTGTTTGCTCCTGGGCTTCTTTTCAAGGACCATACGGAATACCCCGACAAAGTTCAGTAACGGTGCAACCAGCTTTAGTGATCTAACAAATCTATAAATGCTGAGAATGCAACTCATGGGAGTTAATCATTGTGAATCAGGGACTGTAGATGTTGGGCCTGCTCATATGACATGGGAAGTGTCCTTGTGTCCTGCCTAACATAATCTGTGTATCTATTCAACTTTTAAAAACTGCCGGTAATACTACCATGACATGATGCTCAATTGAAATTGTTTAGATGTAAATGTCGTTTTTAACCATTTACAGCTTAAGAAATAACTTTGCCTACTTCATTTTGACTCACACCGTGAACAAACACGCCATCCTAATCAATTACTCAGACCACCATTTTTAACATATCCACCCCTCCTTTGTATTTTTTTTTATTTTCCCTCCTCCAAACCATTCTTCCACTTCTCCACATCGTAGCTCCTATCTGTAAGCTCTACCCATCTATGCAGCAATCATCAGTCAGAAGCATCGATGTCATTGAAAAGATAAGTACAAAGTTTGTTAATAGGGAGGAGAACCTTATTCATGGGATTCAGGGTGTCCCATTTTATAAATGATATCCCTTAACTAACATGGCTTTATTTATGAAATGTTCTGTGAACACTAAGAAGAAAATAATTATCCCCGTTAGAGCAAATAGTTTTAACACAGTGCTTACATTGACCACTGGCAAAAGTCTTTTTTAATGTTTTTCAGGGCATTTGTTTGGTGATATTTTTAGTTCTAACTGTATAGTAAATGAACATTCGATTTTGTACTTGATTTTGGTAGTTGTTCTTTTGTGTTTCAAGCAGTCTTTTACAAGGCTGGTGTTGAACAATGTTACTGTGGCAGCTTTACTTGTTCAAGTCTTGGAAATAGCCTGTTTTCTGATACTGCAGCTCAAGCCTTCATCAGCAAAGATTTCTTCAAATGTCACATTTTATTGCCTTTCTGTAGTTCGCTGTTACATTCACAGATTTATACAATACAACAAGTTATGAACTTAGGAATTCTCTTTTCTCATGGGAGAGGTAGTTTCATTTCTTGCTTTTGAGGACATGATGCCTACTGCTAAAATCAACATAGCAGAAGAGAACGTGAGAGTGTATTCCTCTGCCAGGGACAAGCCAAGTTGTTCTGTTCACCATGGCAACTTTGAGATATGACAAGACGGGCAACCAGGCGTAACCTCACAGGTCAAACATGGATTCTGTTGACCTAGGAGGGACACATCATGATAAGAAGCCAGAAATCAACACAGGACAAACTCTGCAACTTCTGTTTCTTAAAATTTGCCAATTAAAAGAGAAAATGAATACAAACACAGCAAAAATATAGACCACACTGTCCATGTACTTAAAATGCTCATGGGTTTTAGGGAGAATAATTGGCCTCAGGAATGGCAAATGTGATATTTTTTTTCTTGGTTTATTAAGGGTAAAACAGTGCTAACAATGTGAGGATGTTTTTTTTCTTTATTTAATATGTTTTGAACATTCCTGTCATTGACTTTCTTCTAAAAAAACTTTCTCAAAGAGTGTCTTGTACTAATGACTAGGGTTTACAACTTTTGAAATCAGTGATACTATTTATATAATATAGGCAGCAACTGCTCGTTTATTCCTGGCCACCCTGACCCAAAAAAATCACACTGAAACTTTATTAATAAAAGCATTGCTTGGCCAATAGCTTAGGCTTCTTATCAACTAACTCTTACATCATAAATTAACCCATTTCTGTTAATCTGTGGATGACTACAAAGTGGTGTCTTACCAGTAAGATTCTGGCTGGCAACTGGCTTCTTTCTCCTTCAGCAGCTACATGGCATCTTCCTGACTCCTTCTTTTCTTTTCTATCTCTGTAGAAATAGGAGCAGCGGGGCTGCGTCCCCAGCACCCCGGCCGCCTGCCCGGCTAGCTTATGCCCGAAATAACAACACACAAACTGTATTCATTTAAACACTGCTTGGCTCTTTAGCTTTAGCCCTTTTCTCGGCTAACTCTCGCTCCTGGACTAACCCATTTCCAATCATGTGTGTCGCACCCCAAGGTGCGCTTACCGGGAAGATTCTAGCCTACGTCCATCCTGGGTCGGAGCTTCATCGCGTGTGCCTCAGAGAGCAGAGCTCTCACCTCTGCCCGCACGAGTGGAGCATCATGTCTCTCTGAGGCGTCTGCCCCCTCGAGGAGAGCTGTCGAGTCTCTGAGCTCACTTCCTCTTCCTCCCAGCGTCTGCTCCTCCCACCTATGTTCTAACCTATCAGGTCAAGCAGCTTCTTTATTTAATCAACCAATGACCTTCCTCCATCATATCTCTGCTTAGAATTTCCACCTTGCTCTATTCTGCCCTGTCTTAGGCCCAAGGAGCTTCTTTATTCATTAACCAATAAAAGCAACACACATACAGGAGGACTTCCCACATCAATATAATTTCTCAAACCTCTCTCTAAGAACAACCACTGATAAACTTTGCCCAATACAGATCTGTCTTCTCCAAGTATTTGTTGGAAGAGGAAGACTGCAGTTGAGTTAATAACTGATATGAACAATTTTGCAGCTTTGGAAAGATATTGTGAAATTGCCCTAATCATTATGCTTCATGATAGCATTCCATGTTGAAAATATGGATCAACCATTGGTATTTTTCTGTGTTGTTTATTTAATATTATTGTAGAAACATCACACTCACTGACCCGTTTGTCATCATTCTCATCACCTTGATACAAGCCTAGACATCCCTGGAAGAGGGAAACTAGTGAGGAATGCCTCCATCAGATTTGCCTGTGGGCACATCTCTGGGGGCATTTTATTGTTTTCTCATTGGTGTAGAGATCTAGCTCACTTGGGCGTTACCATCCCTGGGCAGCATGTAGGTAGCTGAGCTAGCCAGGGGAAGCAGTACTGCATCCCTCCACGTCTACTCTTCAGCTCCTTCCTCCAGGTACCTACCTTGAGGCCCTACCCTGACTTGACTTGATGATGAACCATAAACTTTAAGCCAAATATATCCTTTCTGCTCATCACTTGCTTTTGGCCAAGTGTCTTATCACAGCAACCAAGGAGCAAGCTAGAACATCATTTTATATGAAAAATAAATACATCTTTCTGTTTTCTTCTATTTAATCTCAAAACATGAAAGGAGTAATTAAAAAAAAACCTCCCCAAGGGATTATTGTTATTATTATTTTACGACAAGTAAAAAGGGTGCCAGAAGATAAAGTGACCCATTAAGGTTAGTAAAATAATACTGGTAGAGCCACAGTGAAGGACTTACAGATATTTGCTAATGTAAAATTATAAACAGGTTTTCAGAAATCTCTATATAAATTCATTAAAATATGTCATTTATTTTTCTTCAAAACTTTTTAGAATGCTTTTCACTTTTTAGAAATTTACAAAAATGTAATTAATTAATTAATTAAAATGGCACAAATTGAGCTTAGCTGAAGAGCTACCTGAGATTAGCAAGGTAGTGTGCTTGCTGGGCGAAAACCAGAGAGCCTTGCACGACTCCCAGAGGGAAAGATGGTGACAGGAGTCAGCTTGATGATGTGGCAGGGGAGTACTTTCAGGAGCTGGCGGTAGATTTGATGTGTGATTGGGGGAAGAGAAGGAAACAAATAAACAAACAAAGCAGTCCTCTAGGATATCCCTCTGTTGCGCAGGTTAACAGTAATAGTTCTATTGCTGTTCCCCCGAGCTGTAACTCTAAGTCCTTTATTTCCTGTGCATAGACTACACAAGACGCTGCAGTGGAGACACCTAATGATGTAGTAATATAACAAGTTGCAGATGGTTCAGTTGTTTGAGAAATCTCCTTATGCTGTGCTCTTAGCTTTGCTTTTTGTTGTCTAGAAATCATGCTTGGGTTTATGATCTTGTATTATTCATTATTTCTGTATTTTTGCATCTATTTACCACTTTGCTTTTCTTTTGTTATGCTTAAACATCATTTCCTATCCACAAGCATGACTAATAACCTGTTTTGCTTCTCATGTTTACTTTTGTGTTAATTCCTGAGAGACAATCTGAAATTTCTTTTTTAAAATAATGCTTGAGATAAGACTCTGAATTGATTTTTCTTCCCTAAATTGCTAACTGATTATTTCAACTTCCTCAGTTAATTAATCTTTCCCTCTTAGGAAGTTTCTTTATTGTTAGTTGGGTTCTACTGCTTAGAGTCCTATCGTGTATTAGCAGCTGTGTTCACTCTTGTGATTCTATCATGTTGGAATATGTGAGCTTCCTATATGTATCACTCAGACCATAATTTTATTTAAAACTATTATCCTGAGAGTCTGGGGATGCTGTGAAGATTTATTGTACTGTGGTACTCACTAGTCACAAATGGATATTTAAATTTAAATTAATTAACATTAAATACAATTGCAATCCTGCTTTTCATCTCATTAGACTTTTTTCAAATGTCAGAATAACCACACACACACACGTTTGGCCACCTTGGTACACAGGCAAAGTTTCAGAACTTCTTCCTATCACAGAACTGGTCAGTTCTCTCTGGAGAGCTCATTTTCCATAGATTCCTAAAAATCCTTCAAGGAATTTTATAAACAGAGAATAAGACATGTTCACTTTGTAAGTCACTTGACATCCTTACGATACTTCCTTTCTACTTCTGAAAAAGTGTTTTATGCAGACATGCCAACACAGCATCTGCTTCTAGTCTCATGTAAGCTCTGATTTTTAATGTGCTCATGTGTGTGTGTGTGTGTGTGTGTGTGTGTGTGTGCGCGCGTGCATGTATGTGTATGGGTGAGTGTATTGTGTTGTATGTACACATGTGTGCTTTTGTGTGCATGTATGTGTGCATGTGTGTGTTGTGTGTAAGTATGTGTGTTAGGTGTGTGTACTTCGGTGTGTTTTTGAGTGTGAGAGTGTTTTGGGTGTGTGCATGTGTGTGTAATAATCCTAGGGTTTTGTTTTTGAAGTCATTCATTATTGATGAAAGCCCCAGACCCTAGCACTAGACCAGGGATTTAACGATTATTTCATAAGTTCTTAGTCATTCCTTCAATCATCTTTAAGTTGATGTAATAAATTTTTCATAGATATAATGCCACTTAAATCTTCATTTCATTGTATCATTTCAAGTTCAGTTGCATAAGGTTTTTTTAAAATAATAATTCTGCTTTAGTCTCTTCTCTGAGCAGTATATATAATTGTTTCACTGTTTTCTCTACCCAATGCTCCAAATTTCATTTGTTAAAAAAAGTATCAACTCTTATATATCCTCAATTCTACAGTTTTCATGGGGTTCCATATCTGCTGCTCTGGGAGTCCCTTTAACTGAGCAGAGGGTTTGGTGCCTCGGATGACCTTCCAGCTCGGTTCATCATTTGGCTTCGGGGCATCTCCTTCCTCTCACTCCCGAGTTCTCAGGGGTCACTATTCTGTCCTTCCTAAGTCCAATATAGTCAAAAGGCTAGAGGATGCTAAAATTTGAAGTCAAAACTGCCGAAATCAGAAAGGGTGTTTGTAGGAACAAATTCCAAGGTATTTAAAGTTATACAATTTATACAAAATTTGTAATTAAACCATATGGTTTGTAAACTGTCCTCTTTCAAAACTGCTGAGGTTTGTAGTTGCTAATATGTGGT
The DNA here is from genome assembly GCF_000317375.1 of Microtus ochrogaster. NCBI lineage: Eukaryota > Metazoa > Chordata > Mammalia > Rodentia > Cricetidae > Microtus > Microtus ochrogaster. Next base: position 4,094,823 of record NW_004949117.1, on the reverse strand, counting down.
CAGTGTTTATAAATATTATATGAATTCCTGGAAGGATTTATTTTTCATTTATAAGAAACAGAATGGTACAGGACATATAGTTTACAGAGATCAAGTTTTTCTTCATTTCTTTTTTCACTGTGCCTCATAATAATGGCTTGCTGGCATTCGCCAGTCAATAGTATTGATACTCATTTTTCCATCAAAATGCCAAACTTTCATTTGCTTATTTTTTTTTTTTGTTTTTTTGAGACAGGGTTTCTCTGTGGCTTTGGAGTCTGTCCTGGCACTAGCTCTGTAGACCAGGCTGGTCTCGAACTCACAGAGATCCGCCTGCCTCTGCCTCCCGAGTGCTGGGATTAAAG